>NW_015394992.1:21087-23253 GCF_001527695.2 Protobothrops mucrosquamatus | reverse complement strand
AATCATTGGGGTGTCTGAACCAGAGCTTTTTAATAAACCAAAAATAAAATATCTGCTTCATCAAGCGTGGGCTCTTAATCCATTAAGAATGTCATACCAAATCAAAGTGATACGGTATATAAAACATAGGATTTTATTAAGAGTATCAAAGAGTACATTTATCTTGCTGACAAGGATGGCAGCCAGCGTCAAACTCGTAAGAACTGTTCTGAATATCAACGAGGAGAGAAATCTACTTGAGATCCTGGAAAGAAGGAACTGGGTATTAAGTATAAAATTGCCTAGGACCATCTTGTTATTTTTAGCACTAGCATATTTTTAGCACTACTAGAAGGTAAGATACCCAAGTTGATATTAAATTATTTCTATTACTTGCTTATTAAGTTCATTTTGCTACATTTTATTGGCTTGTTTGTTAGCTAACCTAGCAAGGAATAATTTATTTGCCATCCTATCAATTGCAGGATAAGACAATTAACTGTTTAGTTAATGGTATGAAGGAAGGAAGGAAGGAAGGAAGGAAGGAAGGAAGGAAAAAAAGCTAGAGAATGAGAATAGAATAAAATAGAATAGAATAGAATAGAATAGAATAGAATAGAATAGAATAGATTAGATATTGGAAAATAGAATAGAGTAGAGTAGAGTAGAGTAGAGTAGAGTAGAATAGAATAGAATAGAATAGAATAGAATAGAATAGAATAGAATAGAATAGAATAGAATAGAATAGAATAGATATTGGAAAATAGAATAGAGTAGAGTAGAGTAGAGTAGAGTAGAGTAGAGTAGAATAGAATAGAATAGAATAGAATAGAATAGAATAGAATAGAATAGAATAGAATAGAATAGGATGGAATGAAATGGAATGGAATGGAATAGAATAGAATAGAATAGAATAGAATAGAATAGAATAGAATGGATATTGGAATATAGAATAGAATAGAATAGAATAGAATAGAATAGAATAGAATAGAATAGAATAGAATAGAATAGAATAGAATGGATATTGGAATATAGAATAGAATAGAATAGAATAGAATAGAATAGAATAGAATAGAATAGAATAGAATAATAATGGAATAATAATGGAATAGAATAATGGAATGGAATGGAATGGAATAGAATAGAAGCAAACAAGCGGCAGATATAAAAGAAGAGCGAGATTGTTCTGAAGAACACATTAAATATAAATCATTAGTGGAAAAAAACCTCCAAGGTTTGAAAGTTGAAAACTCATTTCTGACCCCTAGTGTCTGCCAGTGTTGTACTCCCAGCTGAACGGTCATCCTGAAAGAAGGCATTTCTTTCCCTCTTAACCCACAGTCAACCTAATCTTATGATTTTTTTTAAAAATGAAAACTTTTAGCAATCTTTAACAGGTTTTTTTATCTCCAGTCCAGCTTTCCTCTTAAATCCAAAAAGCTTTCAGGGCTTCAGTTGTTATGCGATATTTTGAGTCTTCCTCCTGCTCAGTTTATGTGCGGGCTGTTACACAAGGTACTCTGTCATTTCAAACACACACACACATCTTTCAAAACTTGTGTAGTTATTCCGACAGCAATAGGAGAAGAAAGGAAGAAGCTTGTCTTTCTTCTTCCCATCTATGATGGCTGTTCTGCTTCAATAGCACTTTGGGAATTCTCGTGTTTGTTTATATATCTATTGATTGGATAACAGAATAAGAGAATAACAAGAGTTGGATGGGACCTTGGAGGTCTTCTAGTCCAACCCCCTGCTCAGGCAGGAAACCCCATACCATTTCAGACAGACGGTTGTCCAATCTCTTTTTAAAAGACTCCAGTGATGGAGCATCCACAACTTCTGGAGGCGCTGATTAATTGTTCCACTGATTAATTGTTCTAACTATCAGGAAATTCCTCTTTATTTCTAGACTGGCCTTCTCCTTGATTAGTTTCCACCCATTGCTTCTTGTCCTGCCTCCAGGTCTTTGAAGAATGGCTTGACTCTCTCCTTCTCTCTCTCTTTCTCTCTCACTCCTCTCCCCGTCTCTCCCTCCTTCTGTCTGCCTCTCACTCACTCCCTCTCTCTCTCTCTCCCTCTCTCCTTCTGTCTCTCTTTCTCTCTCCCTCCCTCTCCCCCTGTCTCTCCCTCCCTCTCTCTGCCTCTCACTCACTCTCTCTGTCTCTCTCCCTCTCTCCTTCTGTCTCT
>NW_015394992.1:9500-17434 GCF_001527695.2 Protobothrops mucrosquamatus | reverse complement strand
AAACCTATATGTGGGTCAAGAAGCAACAGTGAGAACTGGACACGGAACCACTGATTGGTTCAAAATTGGGAAAGGAGTCCGGCAAGGCTGTATACTGTCGCCCTGCCTATTTAACTTATATGCAGAGCACATCATGAGAAAGGCAGGGCTAGATGAATCAAAAGTTGGAATTAAGATTGCCGGGAGAAATATCAACAACTTAAGATATACAGATGATACCACTCTAATGGCAGAAAGTGAAGAGGAACTATAGAGCCTCTTGATGCAGGTGAAGAAGGAGAGTGCAAAAGTTGGCTTGAAACTCAACATTAAGAAAACCAAGATCATGGCATCCGGCCCTCTCAATTCCTGGCAAATAGATGGGGAAGAAATGGAGGTAGTGACAGATTTTATTTTCCTGGGCTCCAAGATCACCTCAGATGGGGACTGCAGCCAAGAAATTAAAAGACGCTTGCTCCTGGGGAGGAAAGCTATGGCAAATCTAGATAGTATACTAAAAAGCAGACACATCACCCTGCGTATAAGTGCATATAATCACATGGTTTTCCCAGTTGCAATGTATGGATTTAAAACTTGGACCATAAGAAAGGCTGAGCAACAAAGAATGGAGGCCTTTGAACTCTGGTGCTGGAGAAGACTCCTGCGAGTCCCCTGGACTGCAAGGCGTTCAAACCGGTCAGTCCTAGAGGAGATCAGCCCTGACTGTTCTTTAGAAGGCCAGATCCTGAAGCTGAAACTCAAATACTTTGGCCACCTAATGAGAAGGAAGGACTCACTGGAGAAGAGCCTGATGCTGGGAAAGATGGAGGGCAATAGAAGAAGGGGACGACAGAGAATGAGGGGGATGGAGTCACTGAAGCAGGAGGCGTGAACTTAAATGGACTCCAGAAGATGTAGAGGACAGGAAGATTTGGAGGAATGTTGTCCATGGGGTTGCGATGGGTCGGACACGACTTCACAATTAACAACAACAACAACAAATGGTCTAAATCCAACTTCTTTCGAAATCTATCAACTCTTAGGGTTGACCATTAGTTGACTAGATTCTTGTGTATAGACCTGAGCGATACATCAGATTAACTGGAACTTCATGTGTGGTCTTGATTCTTCACACCTGACACAATGCTGGCTAATCATTCTTTAAGCTTTACATCTCCTTTGGCTGACAATACTTCATTCAATGACCTAACGGAAAGGGCTGTCTGGAAATTCAGTAGCCAAGCCGTAATTTACAGTGAAAGGATCTTCAGTTCAATACGGTCCGCATTGAAAATATTGCTAATAATAAAAACATCACCATCTGTGGCTTTCTGCATGCCAGTTCTGACAACAATTGTTTACAACTGTTTCCTACTGTCACCCACCAAGAGAAGGCAAAAGCTGTTCCCTCTCTAGATAATGTTTCCTGCACATCCAGGATATGATCCAACACAGCTTATGCACTAATAGCTTGTTAGTCGTTTAGTTCCTACCACACTAGACTCGATTCTTCATCGCTATTGCTGGCAAATTAAACTGACAAGAGGGGAAAAAAAATCAATCTGCAAAAAGCAGCTGTCATTGTTAGAACTATTCAACTGCAATTAAAAGCTCCTAGTTGCAAAATACTAATGTGTTTAGCCACTAGATAGCAGTGTGTACCTTTAGAGCTTCCGGGATGTATGTGTTGCCCTTGTTCTCATCCTGTGTGTTTTGCTTTGAAAACTCTTCGGTAAACAACTAAAGGAACAGGGGAGAAAGCGATGGATTAGCATATGGATAGCCAAATGTGACAAAACATTACTTGTGGTGCTTGTTGCTTCTGTGTAGCCCCAGGAGCTGATCAGATCAGACTGAGTATCACCAAAGATGCAGGATGGGAAGGCAAGCTGAGCTGGCGGTCCTTGAAATGATAGAGAATGACAGAATTGGAAGGGTCCTTGGAGGTCTTCTAGTCCAACCCCCTGCTCAAGCAGGAGATCCTATACCATTCTGGATGAATGGTTGCCCAATCTCTTCTTGAAAACCTCCAGTGATGGATCACCCAGAACTTCTGGAGACAAGCCCTTCCACTGATTAATTGTTCTCACTATCAGAAAATTTCTCCTTAATTCAAGGTGGAATCTCTCTTTGATAAACTTCCATCCATTACTTCCTGTCCTGCTCTCAAAGTGATTTGGAGAATAGGTTGACCCCATCTTCTTGGTGTGTTCCAATATCTCAGGGGCTGCCACAAAGAAGAGGTGGTCAAGCTATTCTCCAAAGCATCTGAAGGCAGGACAAGAAGCAATGGATGAAAAATAATCCAGGAGAGAAACAACCTAGAGCTAAGGAGAAACTTCCTGACAGTGAGAACAATTGATCAATGGAACGACTTGCCTCCAGAAGTTGTGATTGCTCCATCGTTGGAGGTTTTAAGAAGAGATTGGACAACCATTTATCTAAATGGCATAGATTTCCTGTCGGAGCAAGGGGTTGGACTAGAAGACCTCCAAGGTCCCTTCCAACTCTGTTATTCTGTTATTGTGATATCAAATGTCAAGGACTGAATCCCAACAAACAAATTAGGAAGTATCCCTGAGCTGGGCTATACAAGATTCTATTTGCAGACCAGCATGGCTGCATTAAAAAAGAAATGAACGCAACTTTATTATAAGAGCAACATATTTTTTGTAGTGTTATACCGAGATAAATAAGACCCTGGGTTATATGCTTACACATAACCATCCTCTGTGCACCTTGTTCTTTGCTTTGTCATCGTTGTTCATTTTAAGTCAAGGTTCATGTTAATCTTTATTAGTTTTAATAAATTTGAATGAAGTGTTGTTGTTGTTAGTTGCGAAGTCGTATCTGACCCATTGCGACCCCATGGGCAATGTTCCTCCAGGTCTTCCTGTCCTCTACCATCTTCTGGAGTCCATTTAAGCTCATGCCTACTGCTTCAGTGACTCCATCCAGCCACCTCATTCTCTGTCGTCCCCTTCTTCTCTTGCCCTCCATCTTTCCCAGCATTAGGCCCTTCTCCAGGGAGTCCTTCCTTCTCATTAGGTGACCAAAGTACTTGAGTTTCAACTTCAGGATCTGGCCTTCTAAGGAGCAGTCAGGGTTGATCTCCTCTAGGACTGACCGGTTTGACCACCCTGCAGTCCAGGGGACTCGCAGGAGTCTTCTCCAGCACCATAGTTCAAAGGCCTCAATTCTTTTGCGCTCAGCCTTTCTTATGGTCCAACTTTCACAGCCATAAGTTGCAACTGGGAAAACCATGGCCTTGACTATACTACTTTTGTTGGCAGGGTGATGTCTCTGCTTTTTAGTATGCTGTCTAGATTTGCCATGGCTTTCCTCCCCAGGAGCAAGCGTCTTTTAATTTCTTGGCTGCAGTCCCCATCTGCGGTGATCTTGGAGCCCAGGAAGATAATGAATGAAGTATTGCAGACTAACTCTGTTCACTGCCAGGAGTTCGAGTCTCACCGATTCAAGGTTGACTCGACCTTCCATCCTTCCGAGGTCGGTAAAATGAGGACCCAGATTGTTGGGGCCAACATGCTGACTCGGTAAACCATTTAGAGAGGGCTGTAAAGCACCGTGAAGTCCTATTGCTCTTGCCCAAAATAGCTAAACGAAAGCTCCATGGCTCAAGTTGCTACACAAGGTGTTGGTGCAAACAAGAGAACTCATCTTTCCTGTCGTGAGGACTTGTCCCAAAAGAAGATGCCGAAGCAGGTGAAGCCATAGTTTGATTCACGTTCTACCAGCAGAGGCTCAAAGACCAATAAAGAGTCGTTATCTATTTTTTTTTTAAAGTTTTGCCTTTTCAGATGTCAGTCTCTTTTAAATTACTCCTCTTCCATCACAAGTGGAGAACTTTTAAGCAATTGTTTCCATGTAGTAAATTTTTCTAAGGACATTTTCTCCCACGTTTATGTATTTGTTGATTCGTGGGGGGTCATCTTTCAAAGGAACGGGCTTTATTTCTAGCTGCTGGGAGTAGTTCTCACGAGGAAAAGTGCAGCATTTGTCATTTTGGTGAAATGTAAACACTGCCCTTTTGCAGTGTTTGTGAACTGCAGACCATTCAAATCCTGCATTAGTTGTTAACTCAGTGTAATATTGAAACCGCCCGTCCTGAGGGTTGCTTGTTCCAGCGGTCATTACACATGGGCAAAAATGAATCCAAGAGGGAAAAAATGATATTTGCAAAGGGAATGGAAAAATAAGGACTTTTCCTTGTGAGAATTATTGCTAAAGATGACTACAGGTGGATGATAATTCAAGATACCTGCAAAGCAATAGTACCTTTGTTTCAGACAGATTCTGTGAACTGGGGACTGAGCTCAGAAAATGGATACGTTAAAGCTCCATTCCTTCCTTCCTTCCTTCTTCCTTCCTTCCCTTTCTCCCTCCCTCCCTCTCACTTTTCCTTCCTTCCTTCCTTCCCTTCCTTCCTTCCTTCCTTCCCTTTCTCCCTCCCTCCCTCTCTCTTTACCTTCCTTCCTTCCCTTTCTCCCTCCCTCCCTCTCACTTTTCCTTCCTTCCTTCCTTCCTTCCTTCCTTCCTTCCCTCCCTCCCTCCCTCCTCTCTCTTTACCTTCCTTCCTTCCCTTTCTCTCTCCCTCCCTCTCACTTTATCTTCCTTCCTTCCTTCCTTCTTTCCTTCCTTCCTTCCTTCCTTCCTTCCCTTCCTTCTCTCTCTCTCTTTCCTTCCTTCCTTCCTTCCTTCCCTTCCTTCTCTCTCTTTCCTTCCTTCCTTCCTTCCTTCCTTCCTTCCTTCCTTCCTTCCTTCCTTCCTTCCTTCCTCCTCTTTCTTCTTTAAGAATTTCTCTACATTTCCAAATGAAACAACTTTCAGCTATCTGGAGAAAAGAAAAACCCTCGATTTCATTTTTGCACGTTTCTTATATTGCTTTTAATTTCAATAATAATAATAATAATAATAATAATAATAATAATAATAATAATAATAATAATAATAATAATAATAATAATAATAATAATAGTAGTAATAATATCATAGATTGCTAAAGTTTATCACTTAATTATGCTTCTTTTTTCCGGAAATCTTCCTCTTTTCACTTGTTGAGATGGCAATGCTTTATGAAAGAAGGGAAAGGATTTTAAACTTTTGGTCTGCATTAAGAAAGTTGGTCAAAGAGCAAATTTCCAGCTATGGCAAACAGTAATTCCGAACCCATGATCATTTGTCAGATCACGAAGCATTTCCTGGAATAACAAGGAATTTACAGAGTGTTCTTTAAATAACCCCGGAATGAATAAGAGGATGCATATGACTGTTAATGGTTAGTAATAAAGCTGAAACTTAAAAACATACAAAATGTGCTATCTTAGTTAATGCTAATGTTTGGAAGAATATAATGTTCTATGGATTTTGCAGCTGTGCTTCCACTGTGATTTGAGAGTAACATATTTATCTGAGAAAAAAAAAAACCAGCCAGGAATTGAAGTCAGCCTCAGTGAACGGAAAGAGGGGAAAAAATTAAATTATAAGGTAAAAATCCTGTACAGTCTGGCTTCCCTGATGTACAATTTCAACCTACACTTACTTGCACCAACTAATAAGTTTATGTGTTTTAGCCTCCACCTGGAGGCTAAAACATATGAAGAACGGTTGCAGAAATTGGGTATGTTTAGTCTAGTGAAGAGAAGGACCAGGGGGGACATGATAGCAATCTTCCAGTATCTCAGGGGCTTCCACAAAGAAGAGGGGTCCACATATTCTCCAGAGCACCTGAAGGCCAGACAAGATGCAATGGATGGAAACTAACCAAGCAGAGAACCAACCTAGAACTAAGGAGAAATTTCCTAAGAATTAGAACAATTAACCAGTGGAACGGCTTGCCTTCAGACGTTGTGGGTGCTCCATCACTGGAGGATTTTAAGAAGAGACTGGACAGTCACTTGTCTGAGATGGTATAGGGTCTGCTGCTTGTGCCAGGGGTTGGACTAGAAGACCTCCAAGGTCCCTTCCAACTCTTGTTATTCTGTTAATAAAAGATTTCACCCTACCCAGTAAATGATATAGGTCAAGATGTGTGTACCCTATGTATTTATATTTGCTAGAAACCCTTAGACACGCCCAGAAGTAAAAGAATAATCATTGAATTGCTAATTATAAACTAAATTAGGTGATTTATTCCAGGACTACCAGATCTGGGCTGAAAAATTCTGCATGACCACTCGATGGCAGTGAAGAGATATTGGAAGAATTTGAAATGCAGCTTTAGTAGCCTTTATTGATCCACCAACCACGTATACCAACCAGTGATGGAGCACCCACAGTCTCTGGGGGTAAGCTTATTCCACTGGTTGATTGTCCTCACTGTCAGGAAGTTTCTCCTTAATTCCAGGTTGCTTCTCTCCTTGATCAGTTTCCAACTGATTCTTTTAATTGTGATGCTTCTGACACAAATAACCAAACGACGTTAAGATCTGTGGACTTCAACTTCCAGAATTCCCCCGGAATTTTGGAAATCCACAACTCTTAAAAGTTGCCAAAGTCAGACATCCCTGTTTTAGAGAGAAAATTTACTTTTTCTTCCAGTAGTTACATGGCTAGCCTTCACATACAGCTAGGGGTGGGATTCTAATAGGTGAACAACCGTTTCTCTGTGTGGATGCCGCTTCTGGAAGTCCATTCTGGGCCTGGGCAACAAAAAATTAGCTTCCAGTTCTGCCGAAGTGGTGCAAACCGGCTGAATCCCACCACTGCATACAGCTGTGGAAGAAGCCGTGTTTGTAGAGAGGTTGCCTCAGGGAAGGTTTAATACTATGCAAACACCCTAACCCAGCTAATTGATGGAATCAAATAACCCTAAGGCAGGGGTAGGCAACCTTGGCTCTTTTATGACTCATGGACTTCAACTCCCAGAATTCCTGAGCCAGCCACGCTGAGGGGAAAGGGAGAGATTTCCAAGCTGAGCCATGCTGGCTCAGGAATTCTGGGAGTTGAAGTCCACGAGTCATGAAGGGCCCATAATTCCCCCATGCTGGCTCAGGAATTCTGGGAGTTGAAGTCCACGAGTCATGAGGGGGGCATAGTTCCCCCATGCTGGCTCAGGAATTCTGGGAGTTGAAGTCCACGAGTCATGAGGGGGGCATAGTTCCCCTATGCTGGCTCAGAAATTCTGGGAGTTGAAGTCCACGAGTCTTAAAGTTGCCAAGGCTGAGGACCCCTGATACAGGGCACGGGTGGGGAACCTTGGCTCTTTTATGACTCATGGACTTCAACTCCCAGAATTCCTGAGCCAGCCACGCTGAGGGGAAAGGGAGAGGTTTCCAAGCTGAGCCATGCTGGCTGAGGAATTCTGGGAGTTGAAGTCCACCAGTCATAAAAGAGCCAAGGTTGCCTACCCCTGCCCTAAAGCAATTACTTTCGATTGTAGTTAATTGATTTCTCCGTCTTCTATTACAGACCTGGGTTTGGTCCATGAAAACAGGTTCTCTCTAGGCATTCCATTTTTATGGCCAATTCTTGCTTTATATGGATCTCAAGTGGAAGGTGATACAATAAAGGAAATTGAACGGCCTGTTAAATGTGGTCGGCAGGCATTCGGCAAGGTAAGCATAATTTTCAAGAGCAGCCGGAAGAGAAGTTTTCGATCAGTGTGTGCTACCAGCTCTAACAGATGCCGGCGAAACATGGACATAACCTCATAATTGATACAAAAGAATATATATATATATAAATAATGTTTTATAGATGGCTCTTGCCACCAGCAGGATTGGCAAAAATGTTTAAAAACATGTCAGCTAGATGTTGGAAATGTAAACATGAGTCAGGTACTTATTATCATGTATGGTGGACATGTGTACTAGAAAAAAAAATACATACTTGGCTAGAAAAGATGTTGGGAAAACATGTAGATTTTAAACCTGATATTATTTTTTATTAGGTATTATGCCAGAAAAGGTTGATAAACAAAGTATATATTTGATTTT
>NW_015394992.1:4802-6334 GCF_001527695.2 Protobothrops mucrosquamatus | reverse complement strand
ATAATAATAATAATAATAATAATAATAATAATAATAATAATAATAATAATAATAATAATAATAATAATAATAAGAAGAAGAAGAAGAAGAAGAAGAAGAAGAAGAAGAAGAAGAAGAAGAAGAAGAAGAAGAAGAAGAAGAAGAAGAAGAAGAAGAAGAAGAAGAAGAAGAAGAAGAAGAAGAAGAAGAAGAAAGTTGGAAGGGACCTTGGAGGTCATCTAGTCCAACCCCCTGCTCAAGCAGGAAATCCTATACCATTTCGGACAAATGGCTGTCCAGTCTCTTCTTAAAAACTTCCAGTGTTGGAGCATTCACCACTTCTGGAGGCAGGTTGTTCCACTGGTTAATTGTTCTCACTGTCAGGAAGTTTCTCCTTAGTTCTAGGTTGCTTCTCTCCTTGATTAGTTTCCATCCATTGCTTCTTCTCCTGCCCTCAGGTGCTTTGGAGAATAGCTTGACTCCCTCTTCTTTGTTGAACACTCTGTATTAGTGCTACATTTGAAGCCAGGGGTTATTTTTCACATGTGTAATCAGGAGATCTACTAACTCTAATCTCCAAGCTGCAATTTCCTATTTAAAAAATCACCAAAGGACATTTAGGTAATCAACTCAAAGAGGTTAAATTCAACCTTGCCTGCCTGAGTCACCTGCTACAATGGGTTCCCTCAATTATTCAGTCGTGAATTGGTTTCAAAGCTCCTACTCCTGATTTTAGATTTAGCATTTCAAAAGCTCCCTGTGATGTAGCAGATTTTGAACAGCTAATCAGCTCCAGTTTGTCCTGCGGTGTATAAAGGAGTTACATTTTTATTTGGTCGTTCTGGAATAATGGAGAGTGGGTGGAAAAGAAGGAGATTTTGGCAATTTGGCATTAAGCCAAACCAAGCTGTTCCTTGGGGAGAAATGGCTGTCCTTCATCCCAAATATTCATAATTAATCATAGTAGAGCATGACAAATATGCAAATTGCTTTTTCCATCCCTGCCAAAAAAAAAGAACTAAAGAAATTGTTTCCACTGGAAAATATCCTGTGAATTTTACAAGAGTAGGTTTGTTGTGACAGGATGAATCAGGTGTTACCTTAAGAGCCAATATGTTTATATCCAATATGGTATAATTGTTCGTGTTGAAGGATTAAGTCTTTTTTTTTTCCCTAAAAAAATATATTATCTAAGATTACCTTGACTGGATTAACACAGTACGTTAACAAATAGTAGGGTTTATTATGTCTGTAACATCTTAGTCATTCTTATTTTATTAATTTATGATTCGTTGCTTATCTTGTGTGAGCACAGCCAATTGTGCTTCGTTAACTGATTCAGCAAACAATTTTGTTTTCCAATATAAAATTTTATTGTTTTCATCATAAAAAAAAAGAAATACATCACAGATATTACACAATGTTATATCCCATCCCCCCGCCCCCCGGACTTCCCAAACCAAACCTAGGCTAATATTCAAATACAAGTAAACAAATATTAATATCTCTAACTCCAAACTCTAAACTTAAACAATCCATCTCCTCCGTATTAA
>NW_015394992.1:0-2462 GCF_001527695.2 Protobothrops mucrosquamatus | reverse complement strand
CAGGCTTCCAAAGTTGGTTCGTCTGCTTACAAGTAAAACTCACAATTAACTTCAAGTTGCAGCAGTGGCGGCGGCTTCTAGCTTCGCCGAAGCGAAGGCGTCCTGGATCGCGGAGAATCCTCGGGGCTCCGGAGGAGTTCTCACCTACATCGTCCATATAGGACGACTCGGGAACTCAACTCCTACCCCGGGCAGCTCATCTATCCCCTTATACCCAGGGGAAAGGTATCAAGCCGTTTGACAGCTGGTACTGGCTGTCAAACCGGCTTTTACGCGAAACAGGCGGGAGGCAGCAAACAGCTGCGACCGACGAAGTCGCCTGCCATCGGAAGTCCAGCAAACAATTTTGTTGTTGTTGTTAATTGTGAAGTCGTGTCCAACCCATCGCGACCCCATGGACTATGTTCTCCAGGTCTTCCTGTCCTCTACCATCTTCTGGAGTCCATTTAAGTTCACGCCTGCTGCTTCAGTGACTCCATCCAGCCACCTCATTCTCTGTCGTCCCCTTCTTCTATTGCCCTCAATCTTTCCCAGCATTAGGCCCTTCTCTAGTGAGTCCTTCCTTCTCATTAGGTGGCCAAAGTCCTTGAGTTTCAACTTCAGGATCTGGCCTTCTAAAGAGCAGTCGGGGTTGATCTCTTCTAGGACTGACTGGTTTGAACGCCTTGCAGTCCAAGGGACTCGCAGGAGTCTTCTTCAGCAAATAATAGCATTGCCCAATTATTTCTCCATGTCTCTCTTAAAAATTAAGTTTTACTACTCGCTAGTCAGTACAATTTGTACTGAAGACTCCACTAAAAAAAAGGTCAAATGACAGAAAAAAATACAGAATAACCGAATAAGAAGAGACCTTGGAGGTCTTCTATTAAACTCCTGCTTGAGCAGGAGATTCTACCCTTTTAAACAAATGGTTCTTAAAAGCCTCCAGTGATGGAGCATCCACAACTTTTGAAGGCAAGTCATTCCACTGGTTAATTGTTCTCACTGTCAGGAAGTTTCTCCTTAGTTCTAGGTTGCTTCTCTCCTTGATTTGTTTCCATCCGTTGCTTCTTGTCCTGCCTTCAAGTGCTTTGGAGAATAGCTTGACTCCCTCTTCTTTGGGGCAGCCCCTGAGACAGTGGAACACTGCTATCATGTCAGCCCTAGTCCTTCTCTTTGTTAGTCTAGACATGCCCAATTCTTGCAACCATGCTAATATGAACTAAATAGAAATAAAAGAATGATAGAAAATAAGTTTGGGATAAGAGCATTCCTTGAGTTCTTGTGAAATGGCTGTTCTTGATTTCTTGGCTAGCTTTGGTGGTGATTCTTCAACCATGGTTCTTCCAGAGGAAATTAAACAGTATTTAACATTCACCTGCCTATTGTGAGTTGAAGGTGATGGATGAAACCTCCCCGTTTTCAGAGGGCTAAAAGATTGTTTTCAAAGGTTGCTCGAATGTTGCACTTGGGTGGAAATGAGGGAATTGCTAGTAGATAATTGGTGCCTTGACATCTCCAATCATCTTTGGCCTGCTTTTAATCCCATCATCGTTGGGTTACATTTAAAAATCTAAAGAAATGAAAAACTCTACCTTGGGAGTCACATTTGATTCATTTCTCCTAGCAAAGATGTAGGGGGGTCTTTTTCTTATCTACAGGTAGAAATGGATGGATGGATGGATGGATGGATGGATGGATGGAGAAAGAGAGAAAGTGATGATGAGAGAGGGAGATGAAATATGGATGATTGAAAATAGATAGATAGATAGATAGATAGATAGATAGATAGATAGATAGATAGATAGATAGAAAGAGAGACAGAGAGAGAGACAGAGAGAGAGACAGAGAGAGACAGAGAGAGAGAGAGAGAGAGACATCTATAGAGAGATATAGGTGATAGATGATAGAGAGATAGACAGATATAGATATAGATACTGATAGACAGATTAAAAAAGAGATGATAGATAGATGTATAGACAGAGATAGCTAGACAGAGACACACAGTGAGAGATGATAGAGAGACGGACAGACAAAGAGAGAGAGAGATGGAGAGACAGAAACAAAGATAGAGACACAGAGAGAGATATCAAGTTTAAAGGAAAGGCATTCTGCTAAATTCACAAAAAGATGTTAGGTCAGGGTTATATTCCCTCACATATTCTAATCCTTTTGTGTGGGCTTTTTGAACCATCATAATTTCATTCTGTCTGCGCTGGTGAAAATTGATGCCTCCATTTTCTGATAATTAGAAAATTCAGGGAATTCCAGTGACAAGTGAGGAAAAAAAAAATATAAGCTATTGACCAGCTGTCGTGCTGAGTCGATGATTTAACACATGCTTTTTTTATTAGTTTGCCTTGCTTTTCATGCCAAAACTGCCTGCCTACTTCAGACTGGAGTGAAAGCGGGCACAATTATCTAACTGCTAAGCAATGCCAGGTAAAATAACATGTTTGTAGTACAACCCACAATCTCTGGCT
>NW_015394991.1:3138-11115 GCF_001527695.2 Protobothrops mucrosquamatus | reverse complement strand
TTAATGCCTGTCTATAATGTGAAAGAAGCTTAATGAATGTAATATGCTGTTGAATGAATGACTGTAAATTAAGGAAATTGCTTGAAGAGATGGAAGTAGGCTTGAAAAACCATTGCAAGAGAAATAGTCAAGTAGAATATTTGAATATTAGATAACAGTTGGAAAATTATTCTTCACTAGCCTCATTAACACATACGTTCATTATAGTATGGTAGTTGATGCGACCATACTCCTAATCACATATTAGGACCCAAAATATTATGGTCTCAGTTGGAAACCATGTAGAGTCACCCAATAGGACAACATGTAAATTATGACAAATGAATAAGTAAATGCTCAAATTATTATTTACTGACAACACTTATTGAATCAGCAGTGGTTGAAATTATTCTAGCTTCTGGATGGAGGATTTGGTCTTGCAAGACATTGAGATTTAGTGCATGTCAGAACAACTAAACTCAAATATCTGCACCACTTAAACTGAATTTTTGAGAAGATCTATCATTAATTTGCAAGATAGGGGCCAAATTTATTTTGACATGAACTGCAGTACTGGCTTTTAACATCTATGTCAGTGATGGCGAACCTTTTAGAGACCGAGTGCCCAAAAACTGCCCCCAACCCCTGTCCCCACTCCACCCTGCCCACTGGGCCACCCACCACCTCTATGGCCCGCCACAGATCACCGAGGCAGCCCAGCAGCGCCATGGTGGCCATGCCCTCTGCCAGTGCCCCGCAGCATCATCTGCACACAATGGGGCACAAGGGCGGAGTCTTGTCCCCGCTGCCCAGCTACCATGTCCTTGGCTCCGCTGCTTTGTGTGGGCCACTCCCAGGGGCAACTCTCCTCCGGGGAGGCTGCTGGTGAGGAGGGGGCTGTGGGAGGAGGTGGGGCTGAGGAGACGGTGCGTGTGCCCACAGAGAGGGCTCCAAGTGCCACCTCTGGCACCCATGCCATAGGCTCGCCACCACTGACCTATGTTGATGTTTTGATAGTTAAGGGAAGGGAATTGTCAGCACATGTGAAACCAGAAGTCCCAGATCTCTGCTGTGGGCCAGAGTCTGGCAGAGGATTTTTAGGAAAAGCAGTCATGCTTTTTCTATTGCTGTTGCTGCTAATACTGCTGTTACTGGCAAAGTCATACTCCACTCTTTGACACAAGGGAAATAAGGGGAAATTGAAGGAAATGGTTGTCATTTGTCCTTAATGCTGGAGTCATTGTCACTATAATATTTTGAATAAAATCTCCATGTACTGCATTATTAAATATTTCAATTGTAACTTGGAAGGCGAATGTCAGTAAAAGTAACACAGGCAGCAAATATCAAAATAGCATTTCAAACGAAGTGAAATGTATATAATAATATGTCATAGTAAACCTTCAATCATTTTCCATTCAAAATCTAGTAAAGTTCTCAAAAATAATGCAAACTGCATCCATTGGAATTGATTTCAGGATTTTAGTGTTTAAAGCTGTAATATTTGAAGTTGTGAAAATGAATGGCTCTATTCATGTATAGGTTTTTAGCATTATCCTTGAAATATGTTGTGTGCATATACAGTATATCAGCACATTTATTGGCTACAAAGAAGAAAAGGTAAGAGGAGATTTAGATTTCAGGGCTTTGCAAAACAAACAAATAAAGGAAATTACAATTATGTTAAGGCAATACTACCATTTTTTTCCCCAAAACTCACTCTTCATTTGATATGCAGCCTTTTTATGTACCAGACAAGAAATTTACTGTTGAGAGTCCCAATTGAAGACCTGCATATAAATATAGATTGCATGCATTCATGCATATGCTTAGTTTCTGTTTGTTTCCTACTATTAGGTACACAAATTGTATATGTTAATCATCTATTTGTGTAACAAGACTTGAATATCAACTATAAGTTCAATATAGCAGTGGGACCAAGGGAGGGTTGCCTTTAAGCTGAGCAGCCTTGTCTTGTTTTTTAATATAGATTCCTGGTTTGAGCAGAGATTTGGGCTTAATGTATGTGAAAAAATTCTGCCAGGCATGCTCCTAGGCACAAGAGTATATGAACTTAAGAGATGTATTCTTTTTCCTTCCTCTTCTCTTTCTTTTTGCGCATGTTCAATAAAGCAATAAAAATATGCAAAGTCCACATGATAAAATCAACATATTAAAGAATAACAGAGTTGGAAGAGACCTCAGAGGTCTTCTAGTCCAATCCCCTGCACAAGCAAGGAGCCCTATACCATTTCAATCAAATGGCTGTCCAATCTCTTCTTTAAAACTTCCAGAGATGGAGCACCCACAACTTCTGAAAGCTAACCATTCCATTCATTGATTGTTCTAACTGTCAGGAAATTTCTTCCTATTTCTAGGTTGGATCTCTCCTTGATTAGTTTCCATCTATTGTGTCTTGTCCTGCTTTCAGGTGTTTTGGAGAATAGGTTGACCTATTCTTCTTTGTGGCAACCCCTTCAATATTGGAAGATTGTGATCGTGTCACCCCTAGTCCTTCTTTTCATTAGACTAGACATATCCAGTTCCTGCAACCATTCTTTATATAATGTTTCAGTGAATAACAAGGGCAAAATAAAACATTTGAGAAATATTTCAGCCAAAACAATATCTAGGAGCTAATTCACCACACATCAGACCATTATGGCAAATAACTTCAATCTGGTACCAGATTGCCAAAAAGAAAAGCCAAATTATTTCTTGAACTGTTGTGTAAATGGACACAGTAAGTATATATCAATAAGATCACAAGCATTGTCACCTATGCTCAACACAAGTCTTTATTCTAACCAAACATCTGGACTATGAATTTGTGGATGTTATAGTGCAAGGGCATAAAATAGTAAGAATCTTCATTTTTTTCAGATCCTCTTGTCAAAATTATCAGTTCAGTTTAAAACTAAGGCAGAAGAGAGGAAGAGTGACCATTGCTAATCTCCAAGACAGCAACACAAAAAGCACAAAAAGACTTTTCAAAGTTTGTTAAGCTCTCCTTCAAGCTGAAGAGGCTTCAGCTAATACAACTAGATATGGTACAGCTGTATTCTGTTTTAGTGGGGGTTTTGTATGGGGTATTTTAGAGCAGGCCTGTTATTTAATTTGATTTTAGAACAGAAACTTGCGTATATTTATCGTGATTTTTATTATCGCCTGTTCACCGCCCTGAGTCCCGTAAGGGAGATAGGGCGGTATATAAATTCAATAAATAAATAAATAAATAAATAAATAAATAAATAAATAAAAATAATAATAATAATAATAATAATAATAATAATAATAATAATAATAATAATAATAATAATAATAACAACAACAATAATTCTTTGACATATTCTGACAAATTGCTGTTTGTCAGAACTTAATGCCTGGGGCAGTGTTTCTGTTGTGCCATCGACGAGGAGGTCTCAGATTCCGTTAACTAGTCATCACAGAGTCTAGATTTTGGCTGTGGTAATGTTAATAGAAGTATCTACCCTCAAAATCAGGGAGATTGCTGGATTCTCGCATACCATCATTATGAACTTCTGGACCTAAATTAAAGAAGGAATCAACCACTTTTATGCATGATATACCTCAATAATTCAGTGTACAGTGATGAAAGAATTATTGCCTCTTCTGAAAAAGAACTCACTCTGCCATTAGGCCTTTGTTCTTCAGGGGAGAAAAATGAAAACGCTAGAACCAAACTGAAAAATTAATTTTGGAAGCTAGGTTGATCATAAAGAAAATGGAAGAAAACATAGTCTCGCCATCCGGAAAATGATGATATGAAAGAATCTCATAGTCTGAGACAATCTTCTCCTACCTGAGGTAGATGCAGTTGAAGCATTCCTAATAAATAATTGCCTCAGCTCTTCTTGAAAGCTTTCTTTCACCCTGTTAGAGAACTTTCTTTCATCCAGCATCTACTTCCATTGTCAAACTGCTCAAATTCCTAGAAATTCTTTCTAAATATTCAGTTGGAATTTGCCTAGCTGTAACTTAAAAATATTACTTTGCAATAAGGGATGACATTCCCTCAAGTACTTGCTTTTTCTCAGACATTTTTCTAAAGCTGGAGTAAAGATAAACATATCCAGTTCCTACAGGCTTTCCTTCAAGGACTTATTTTCCAGTGCTCTGATCAACCTTGTTGTCCTCCTCTGAATCCTTAATAATTTGTGTGAACTCTTCTTATAGAACCCATGTTCATCCTTGAGCACCTTAAAGCTAGGTGCTCAAGGTTGAACATGGGCTGTATATTGAGTGGGCTTGATCAGTAGAGGAAAAAAGTGGAATTATCCTTTCCCTTAATTTGCACACAACACTTCTATAGATGCAGCCTGAAATTATATTTTTCTTTTTTACAACCATGTGAGATTGCCAATTAGTATTCAGCTGCATTCTAATTATCTAAAATAACATATTGAGGTTGATTCTTACAGTATTTTTAATGTTGGTCAGGTTACTTTTTTGGAGGCAGTGACCCATGTTATATATTTTTTATAAAACCTAAAAGATTGTTATAGCACTTAAAAAACTTTTTTTAAAAATCCTGTCAATTTAGTACCCTCTCTGCAGTTGTGTCATCTCTATTGAACTTTATATCTTTTCTCCAAATTTGCATTTTGAGCAAATATTGGTATCCAGCTCCATGGCATAATTGGCATTGGCTTTCTGTCTCACTATTTCTGCATCGGACTTTCCACTGAGGGAAAACGTGATTGTAGCAATGAAAATTGAAGTGACATTTCAGCTGCCAATTCGATCTTAGGGTTTTGCTAAGTTATTGCTATTGGAAAAAAAATTGACTTTCTGGAGAATATGGGGATGATAAAGAGAAAAAAAAAATCACAAATGACCATATAGAAAAGCATGTGCTTTTCTTCTCTTTTATTGGTCATTTTTATTGTAGTAATCTTTGTGGGCAGCAGAAAATGGAATGACTCACTAATAACCAGGTCTTTTGTATTTGTTTAAGTCATTCTACAAATCCAGATGTATTTTTTTTAAAAAAAAAGCTTATTTCCCGGAGGAAGCAAGCAGAGGGTTCTATCTTACCAGCCTAGAGTGCCAACTTCTAACAGGATTAAATGAGGCTTTACCAAGGGCCGGAAGTATAAAAAATGCCCTTAGCAGTAGGTCAAGATACAAAGAAATACTCAGGAGAAATCAAGCAGACGCAGGCCTGCAATATTGAACATTGCCGGAAGACCTGTGTTTGAGCTTTCCAAGATGCTTAAAGGAGCTACATATTTCTTGGAAACTGGGTCACATTTTGCTTTGAAAATCTTAGCCTTAATGAATCAGTTTGTAGTCTAAGAGCATTAGGAAATTAGAACCCTCAACAGAAACATATACATATATATATAATGCTGTTTCAATCTATCTTGACTTTGGCTGAGGGCAACCTTTCCTTGTCAATTAGTGACCTGATCCTACATAACTGTGCCTATGTATTTAATGATTTGAGTACTGCTGGGCACTGAGATCCTGTGCTTTTGCCCTGATATATTACTAGTCCTTGCCCTTCACATAGGCAGACACATGACGGACACACACACACACACACACACACACACACTGTAATAATATTGAGGCTGTAATGGGTTATCATGTGGGAAACGTAGATAAGAGGATGAGCGGATGAAATTCACAGGAAACAGGGTTGTGGATTTCCTCCTCTTATTTAGGGTTGTGAAACTTTTAAATGTCATATGCTCAGAAAACTGATTGCAATGTACTTAGCCAGATTCAAGTGGCCATGACCATAATAATGCCTGCTGCTTCACTGGGAAGGCCACTGAAATATATTGTCTTGAATAGTTTTGATGTAAATAATGTAAATAATCTGTTCAGGATCCGAAATGTAAACTAAACCAGATGTGATATAGAGAGAGAGCTAGATATCATAGTGATTCAGTTAATTGTTGTATGGATGCCTCTTTTGGGCCCACTGTAGAGATTGAACTAACAGTAGATGACTGCAGTTACATAATTGGGTTATTATCATTCTGTACTTTAACACTCTGAGTTGTAATAGAAGAGAAGATCACCACCAACATTGACAAGGCAAGTTATTGTGTATAGGCAGGCAACATACCCCACATTTGCTAGCACTGATTATGTTATCTAGTCAATAAAACATCTGCATGCTCAGAGAGCACTCCACAATTTTGAGCTTATTTGCAGCAATTCATGGAACCTTTTGAAGCTAGTAGGGTAGACAGCAAAGCCATGTTGATTGATTATATGCCATCAAGTTGCTGTTTACCCTTAGTGACCACATAGATAGATTTTTCTCCTTAACAATAGATATTTCAGTGGTACACCTATTAACAGTATAACTGATTCCTTCCACCTTGCTGCTAATCATCATCTTCTATTTCCCAGTATTACAGGCTTCTCTATAGAGCTAGCTCTTTGCATAATGTGACTAAAGTAGGAAAAATTGTGCTTGTTTGTGATGATCCATTGGTTTGTTTTCCTTTCCTGTCCATGTTGTTCTCAGTAGAAGTCTCCAACAGCAAACTTTAATACTCTTCCTATCCTGCTTCTTCAAATTCAACTTTTACTTCCATAGAGTATCACAGGAAATACCATGACCTGTATAATTCCAATCTTTGTTGGTTTAGACACAATATGACATTTAAATATCTTTTTCAAGGTCTGCATGGCTGCTCTACTAACTATTAGTCTGTGACTTATTTCTTAACGGTTTGTTTCTTTGCTGTTGATAGATGATCTTAAATTATATCCACCACATTGATATCTTCATTGTGAATTATATCTGTTGGTTGTTCTACCTGATATTGTTAGTTTGGTTTTCTTTATATTTAATTTTAGTCCATTTTTTTCGTTTTACTCCATAACTTTTTTTTAGTAGCAGATCTTTTGCATTTTTAGCTATCAAGGTATACCAGCATACTGCTGGTTATTCTCAATTTTAAAACCATGTTCATCTTCTTCCAATACAGCTTCTTCTAATATATATTGAGCATATAATTGAATAAATAAGGAAAGAGTATACAGCCTTGTCACTCTTCTTGCCGCTGGTGTTCTGATCCATACTTTTATCCTCAGGCTCCCATTTTAGGATGAGATAGAGTAGACTTACAGATGGAGTGGTATCATACAATCACATACACCCTGAAAAGATGTCATATATAAGCACAGAAAGTAGATGCCTCTGGACTTATCTTTTCTAGAATTTCAACTTAAAATTTAAACTGTCAACTGAAATTTTGAAAGGAAGTAAGAAGAATAAATTTGAATATTTGGTATATTTTCACAGCACTTTTTTTAAAAAAAATCTGTAGTGTTAATCTGTAAAAAAGAAAAAGAAAAAATTGTGTATTTTGATATCCTAGATTCTTGGTAAGAACTCAATGCATATGAAGATCAACACCAGCTAAAGTGTTGGCAGCTGTGATTTCACATTTTTTATATACTGTAAAATAACAACTACTATTATCTGTGCACAATAATGTGGAGTTACAGAGGCCAGTTCTTTAGCTGGTATTGACTTTTATGCACATTTTCTCATTATTATTGTTGTTGTTGTTATACAATTATTATTATGGTTGATTGCAGAGTCAGCCAGACTGTTTAGACTGGATTTGGCATTTTTATCTATCTATCGAATCCTTCCCAAGGATCTGGGATAGACAGATGTTGTTTGATAGTATCAAATGTATCATTGAAAAATGTAAGGTCTTCCAAGTAAAACTACTATTTGCAATTGATTGATGGTGATTTTTGTCAGTGCCAATGGTATTCAAGTAGTGTTCCAAATATTTTAAGATTGTACTCACAATGCCTATTATTATCGGTTCTAATTATTATGGTTCATCACACAGTCAGCAAAATGTTCAGACTGGATTTGGCATTTTTGTCTTTCAAGTCTTTCCCAAGGACCTTGGATAGGCAGATGTGGATATTTGATGGTGTTAGAACAGCTTTATTTGGAACAGCTTACCTCCTGTGACGATAACATTTAAT
>NW_015394991.1:0-2797 GCF_001527695.2 Protobothrops mucrosquamatus | reverse complement strand
ACTTTCAGATGAAGGCCAAATGAACATCCATCAGGATGGTTTAATAAATTCCTACATCAATCAAAGGAGTGGTCTACAAGATCTCTTCATTCATTCTAAGAGTCGCCAATTAATGGATTAATGATACTTAATCAAATTTATTGAGTATATATTACTCTACTTATTTAGTGAATTAACCTTTGTGTACATAATTAGTAAAGACAAAGACAAGTGGGAGAAAGTTATTTTCTCGTCTATTTTGTTCATCAAATGACTTCTAGTGACTGAGATGATCTCTTTCTTGTGTTTCTGGCATCCACCAAGCTATTGATCCCTGCTGACTCTTGCTGTTACCTGGAATTTAGGAGACGCATCCTAATAAGTCTTGAAAGAGGCGAAGGGTAATCTGAAAATTCTTTCAAAATCACGAGACTTCCAGTGGCTCTAATGTGCACCCACAATTCAGTAGAGCTACCCTTGCAAATTAGAATGACATACAAGATCCTTAATTCCTCAGCCCCAAAAGCTGCAGTCTGTCTTATTAATTTTCCTTTCAATGAGGTAGATTTTGAGCCATTTTAAGTTGCTACAAATTTTAAAAAGAGCACACATTTTCACGACAAACTGTAGAGGTCCATATGAATGTAGAACTTTACTATTGTGGTCCCCATTTTATCTCACATATGAATGACAACTTCCCAGAGTGCTGGATGACAGATGTAGTTGCTCAAAAGCTAAAATGAACAGGTGGAGGAGAGAAAGTGAACATGAGAGAAAGGATAGCCTGCTCTTTCTTTCATATAAAACAGAGCATGTGAAGCTTGGTATTTTAAGAGCTCTGAGTCAGGTGGTAACTTCAGATATGCAAGACATCTGGTGACAGGCAAATGAACTTCCATTTGAGTGTCTTCCCTTCCTCTCTTATAAAATCTTTGTCTCTACAAAATCTGCATGGGTGGTTATAAGAGAGAGGAGAATGTCCTTTAGATTTGTACTGTGCAGGCTGATCAAGGAAAAAAAAACATGGATTCCTGCCGGTCTCCCCATTTTTACAAACTTTTCAAAATGTCAGGGTTCTGCTCCTAGCAAAAAAAAAAGGGAGAAAAAAGCATTGTATATGCTGCTTTTCTGCATTTGCTTGCTTACAAAGATATATGCAATGGCAGTCAAATTGCATTTACTTCCAAAAATATGTTCCTGAGAAAATAAGAGAAGCTTGAAAAAGCAGCCAATAGCTATTACATCAGTATACAGTAACATAATGGATATGTTTTATTTTAGTAGTAATCTCCGCAATTACTGTGTACAGTGATATTATCTCTGTATAGCTTTCTATCTTCTCCTATAAACAAGGTGTAGTAATTTTGGGCAAATTGTCGGTGTGAAGAAGCTTGGTGATCTTCAGAGGAGTTTCATCACTGCCATCTGTTTTGGAGGAATGAAGTAAAAAAGGGGAAGGAAACCACTGCTGTCACTACCAATGATTTGTAGTTATGTGCACCTTGTCAATAACTGCTTCCCACAACCCTTCCCCATGTCTAATTTTAGACATCTTTCATTGTCCCCATTTTCAAAATGAAAGTTTTGAGTCTGCATCTTAGCATAGATGATATACTGACTTGAAGAACTGTGATCTTCAGTGCAATCCATTCCTCTATTATCAAATGCTTTAGTGGATTACTCCCAAGAATATCTGCACAACCGTGGAATTAAATAATAATTGAAAAACAAAATTGAATGAATCTGAGATAAACTAGCTGTGATGGGTTTTGGTGGTTATTAGCACATTGGGTGCCATACTAAAAAAATATTGGATGGCACTTAGGAAATATGCACACTAACAGATTTTCCTTCTATCAATTTCAAAAGATCACATTGCTTGGATCCACACACATAGTACACCAATACATTTTGATATCCTAGATTCTTGGTAAGAACTCAATGCATATGAAGGTCAACACCAGCTAAAGTGTTGGCAGCTGTGATTTCACATTTTTTATATACTGTAAAATAACAACTACTATTATCTGTGCACAATAATGTGGAGTTACAGAGGCCAGTTCTTTAGCTGGTATTGACTTTTATGCACATTTTCTCATTATTATTGTTGTTGTTGTTATACAATTATTATTATGGTTGATTGCAGAGTCAGCCAGACTGTTTAGACTGGATTTGGCATTTTTATCTATCTATCGAATCCTTCCCAAGGATCTGGGATAGACAGATGTTGTTTGATAGTATCAAATGTATCATTGAAAAATGTAAGGTCTTCCAAGTAAAACTACTATTTGCAATTGATTGATGGTGATTTTTGTCAGTGCCAATGGTATTCAAGTAGTGTTCCAAATATTTTAAGATTGTATTCACAATGCCTATTATTATCGGTTCTAATTATTATGGTTCATCACACAGTCAGCAAAATGTTCAGACTGGATTTGGCATTTTTGTCTTTCAAGTCTTTCCCAAGGACCTTGGATAGGCAGATGTGGATATTTGATGGTGTTAGAACAGCTTTATTTGGAACAGCTTACCTCCTGTGACGATAACATTTAATATTATTAAACTGTAACATCTGCTTACCCAGGTCCTTGGGAAAGGACTCCATAGGTGAAAAAAAAAGCCAAATCAAGCCTAAATATCTAGCTGACTATGCAACCAACCATAATATTAATAAAAAAAATTAAAACATTCAATTGAATATAGGATATAAGATTTTAAACATTTGAAAATGTAGTAGGTTTTCATCTGTATCAGGGATTACCTGCTATGTCCTCATGAACTACAGACTGGGAATCGTTGTTATAAAACAAGTACAGCT
>NW_015394990.1:4917-17004 GCF_001527695.2 Protobothrops mucrosquamatus | reverse complement strand
AGAAATATCCAAAATAGTTAAATAAAACCTGAGTCTGGAGAGCAGAGAAACAACACGCCTTGTCTGGGTATAGACTAAGTCAGAACTGGGCATGTGCGGCCAGGCAGGAGGCGTGGCTATCTCAGACTTAGTCTTATTGGGTACAAGGGACTTCAGGAAACCCAATCAAGTGGATTATCCATCCCTCATGCTGGAGAATCCTCCCTACTATTCTCTACCTTTTAATCACACACACCCCGCCCCGCCTTTGGTTTTATTGAAGGACTGCTTTTTATTTCCAGATTAAAAGGGTTGAGATTTTGTCCATGAGAACAAAACCTCTCTGAAAACAGAATGGAAGAAGACCAAATTTAATGTTAGGGAGGAGCCAGAAAGATCAAAGTTGAAAATGTGCCAGACAGCCAGACTTGGCTTAGCGCTTGGGACAGAAATCTAGGGGAAAAAACCCTGCTGCCCAGGATGCAACTACTCCACTCTAAGCCCCTTCCCTCCTGGCCATGTGAGTCCAGGCAGAAGAATTATTAAGAGGCTGGAAATCATTCAAAAAGACATATTCCATATGTTCTCTAAATCTCTTTTACATTATACATTTTAACCCCTTTAATCCTTTGTTTTTAATTTGGAAACAACCACAATTTTTGAAGAATTGAAAGCAGGGTTATTTCGCCTATTGCAAAGATCTCAGTTTTAAATAAGTGATGCAGTGGAACTGTGCAATGATTTTCTGCACTACAAAATATTGTAGGTATAATCTGGATGGGAAATGTATTTAAACCAGTTGTGAGTATGGACCAGAAGGTCCTGTTTTGGGGCCATAAAATATTGCTAAATTATTTGAAAAGGAAAGAGAAAAAAGGGCCAGAACAACTTTAAAAACAGACCAAGTCTAAAATTTAAAAAATAGTGATTTGCTGAGAACAACCTATGCACAGAGACCTTTTCATCTTGTTCTTTTGCATACAGAGATGTGTTTCAACATACTGCTGGGGTGGTGGGGGTGGTAAGGGGGAATCAGTGCTGTTTGCCAAAATTTAAGATAAATGGATCCTTCTGCCTTCCAAGTCATTAGGTTTCAGACTTAGTCTCCCATTAAGTTTCTAATTTTGTGCGTAATTGGAGCACAATGCTTTTTTATTCTTTTTAGAAAAGCCTAAGAAACAAAGGCAGTTTGAATTCGGCAGGAGGTGAAACCACACTGTATGTATTATAACTCTACACCAAGGATTTAGCCCAAAGTCCTTTTCAATAGAATTGAACTCTTGAGAAAATATAACAATATAAGTTCACTCCAAGATACAGATTTGGGAAAGCTAGAGAAGTACATTTTCTTATGTTTTTCTCCTGCAAAATGTGCACGAGGAGCTTGTTTCTAGGAGATGCATACATTTAAAAATTATTATTGGATCATTTGCTATCACTATTTTAAGAGGTACTAGTGGAACAAAATTAAGGGAATGATTCAACAGTTATAGGCACAGAAAAACTAGGGCACTGCCTTTGAACCTAAGAAGTTGGTAAAAGGTAATATGTCAAAATAAAATTCGTAGGATTTTTTTCTCTGTGCTTCATTTACTTATTTAGGCAAAAATTGAGGTAAAATTGAGATATGGATATCTTTAAAAAAAAAAGTTCTGATGATAGGGTTTTTGTTTTTATTTGCAACTCCAAATTGCAAATTTAGAGAAAGAGACAGTTTGGTCTCTAGTGGTTAAGGAATCAGGTTAGAGGAAGACTGTCCACCTTGGCTATGAAAGCCAGCTGGGTGAACTTGGCCCAGTCACTCTTTTTCAGCCCAACCCACCTCAAAGGTTGTTGCTGTGAGGAAAATAGAAGGAGGAAGGGTTGTTGGATACGTTCACTGCCTTCAGTAATTTGTAAAATAATAAGGGTGGAATAAAATTAAAAAACAAACAAACAAATAATAAAATAAATGTTGATAAATACTATCTTATGTTCATTTACATAGAAGAGGAATTCCTCCAAAGAGCTGTATTTTGATACAGGATGGTGAAGAACTACTTAGAGTTTTCCAGACTTTTTTTACGACAACTCATTAATTTCATCATAGTATTAAAGTATTCAAAGCTACCTTAGAGCAGAGGTCCCCAACTCCTGGTCCGTGGACCGCTACCGGGCCGCGGCATATCAGCTACTGGTCCACAGAAACAAGCAAAGCCCCATCTGTGGGATGCAAGCAGCACACAAAACCACGCATTCTCTGGTCCGCGGAAAAACCTTTCTCCACGGAACCAGTCCCTGGTGCCCAAAAGGTTGAGGACGTCTGCCTTAGAAAACATCTTGCCCAACATGCTATCCAGTGCATGGATCCACTACAACAGCTCCCTGAACAGGTACAGGTAGTCCTCGACTTACAACCATTCGTTTAGTGACCATTTAAAGTTACAACGGCCCTGAAAAAAGTGACTTATGACTGGTTTTCACACTTATGACCGTTGTAGCATCACTACAGTCACATGATCACATTTTAGGCACTTGGTAACTGGCATGTATTTATGATAGTTGCACGATTCTTGGATCATATCATTGCCATTTGTAAACTTCCCAACCAGCTTCTGACAAGCAAAGTTAATAGGGAAAACCAGATTCACTTAATGACTGAATGATTCATTTAACAATGGTAATGATTTGCTTAACAACTGTGGCAAAAACATTGTAAATGGGACAAAACTCATCTAACAACTGCCTTGCTGAGCAATGGAAACTTTGGACTTAATTGTCCAGCTTCAACGAAAATGAATCTACTGCCTCCCTGATGGTATCTGTTGTGGAATCTAAGTGAGATCTTGAAGGAGGACTGGTCTTTTCTTCTTGGGATACTGGAAATGGGGTATTTTACTCATATTAGCAAGACTGTGAGCCTGAGTGCCTCTCCTTAAAATGGTAAAATATGGGACCGATGATATTATTGCTTTATGGGTTCATTGTTGGCTGAATGACTGCATTAAAAATGTGTTTCTTAATGTTCTGAAGATGAATTGTTTTAATATTTATCCTAAGCCCTGACTTGTTCAATTTTTTTATAAATGACTTGGATGAGGGAGTAGAGGGGAAACTTTAAAATTTTGCTGATGATACACATCTGGGCAAGATGGCTAATATTTAGAGAGGATTGAAAAAGAGAGAGAGAGAGGCTTAAGCAGAGGGTAGCTTTTTGAATAGTCAGTTCTGGAAAGCACTGTTTAAAAGTGACAGTGACATATTGGAGCAAGTTCAGAAGAGAGCCACCAAGATGGCGGGGAGACTGGATAACAAGCCCTACAAGGAATCTTTATACATTTAACCTATTAAAAAGTTGATTGACATAAAAGACAATATGATAACTGTCTTCATATATCCAAAGGACTGTCACACAGAGAGAATAGTCTTAATAGGTAAAACTATGAGGAAGCTGGTTCAAACTAGAACCTCCTGACTGGGTATGCAGTGGAATAAATTGCCACATGACTAGATGACTTTTCCTTTTGCTTCTCACAAAAGTTGGATGGTCATTTGTAAGAGATTACATAGTTGGACTAGATGGTTTTTAACATCTCTTCCAATTCAATAATACGAAAAAAATATAGCAGCTTACCATGGTTATTCTTGGATTTGTATCATGTAATTATATATTCAAACAGACATATATTTTGTAAGAATGTTGCTGTGCGTTATGTTACTAGCTGGAATTAAATGTGAATGGTTACCTGCCTATTTCAGATCTCACATTCTCAACCACTGTATTCAACTCTTACCAATGGCTCACACTGAATTATAATCTTAACTGGGCATGGGTGAGTATTCTTTATTCCAGAACACCTTTAGGCAAAACTGTGTCACCAAATTGTGCCTTCTTTAAGATAATTGTACTAGCAAGTGGACTTTTAAGTGAAGAAAAACATGTGGCCTGAGTACTGACCACAGAAGACCTGATTCTTATTTTTCATATGGTCAAAGAAAGCTCTTTATATTATATTTGAATATACATATTTCAGTGTCTGCAAAAACAGCTTATTATATTTGTAATTGTGTAAATTGTAGAATGTAGCTTTTGATGTCTATTGGTGCAGTACTGGGGTATGAAGTTAGACTTCTGCTCAGCCCTATACCAGGGTTGAGAGTTTATAATATTTAAGTTGATGATTACATTTGGGGATATGCAACTGCATTGGCAGTTATAAAACCCGACATTTTAGAACAAAACTTCTGTGAAGTGATTCTCTAATCCAAATTCTGTTAAATCAGCTCTGTTTTATATATGTGGGGAGTCCCCATCCCCAACATCTGCTACAGAGTGAAGGAAATTAAACTCTGGATGAGTAAGCCTAGCTAATTTAATATGACCTTGAAGTGAACTATATTAAGCATTCTCTTTGAATATAATATGAAAACTAATCATTTTAAAAGCATCCATCCTTGTGACACACAAATGGAAGAACGTGTCATTTTAAAATCTGTTGGATGTATGATTATATAAACTGTTGGAAATGTGGCAGCTAAGGATTTAACTTATTTTTGTGGAGTTTGTTTTATATGTTTTGGCAACATTCCTGCTGTGAACTTTTATTTTGGATACAGATTCAGTCTGAATTTTCGTTTGTCTTTTTATATAATGTGCATTTAGATGGGAGTCATAATGCAAAACATACATTTGTGTTTAAGATTTTTATTTTTGAATTTAAAAGTAGTCTCACATACACCCAGACAAAATTGAATTTAATAGGTCTATAAATTCATTTTTGGTGGCACATGAATGAATACATTTTATTTTGGAAAGGTATGAAATAGTGGCAATAACTGTTTGTGAATTTTGACAATTTTACCCAAATTGATGGGGGAAAACCTATGAATCCTCAAGTAAATAATCTGATAATATTGCTATCATATATAACATAGGAAGTAGACAAAATGTATGTCAAGACTAGAAATATACAAAATATACAATATACAATAGTAAAAAGTTATGTTATGTGTTTATTTGTCAAATTTCCTCACAAAAGCAAAAAGTCATTGAAATATCCAAAATCATAGACCTCATCAACCTCTGTCTCACCATCAGTTTGATGAACAAACATACCAACAAGTTAGAGGATCACCATTCCCAAGATTCACCGCCCTGAGTCCCGTAAGGGAGATAGGGCGGTATATAAATTTAAATAATAAAAAAAAAATAAAGATTCATAGCAGAGATTGTAATGCAGCCTCTAAGAAAAAATATAGCACTCCCATGCATACATCTAAAAGTAGGAATCCAGTATGTAGACATCATATTTGTCATAATAAAAAGGAACAATCAAAAAACAACTTCAAAGGAATAAAATTCACAAGGGAAGAAGGAAACAACATACAACCTTTCCTGGGCATCCTTATAAGAACATCCTAATGAGCAAAGGAAATGGCAGCAAATTAGAAACATAAGTCTTATTGAAAAGCCCACATACTAACCAAGTGTTCCATTACCAATATCTCAACCTCCATGGGAGGAGTTGTATTAGATGAGCACAAATGCACTGCAGCAATCCAGAACACCAGNAAAAGTTATTAATAAGTATCTGACCATTCAATCCCACTATAGCACAACCAAATCAAGTTATGAAAACTACCATACATCAAAAACATCTCAGAAACAATCAACAGGCTATTGCAACCATATTGCCATCACTGTAATACACAAACCAACTAAACCTTCCCCAAACATCTTAAGTAAACCAAAAGACCTAGTAGCCCAAAAAGAAAAACAGGAATTTTCTACAACATACTGTGACAATCACTATGTAAAATAGACTGAGGGAGAAGACTAACAGAACACATCCATGAATAGCAACTAGTTTTTAGAAGACAAAAGGAAAACTTGCTAATTGTACAACACATGGAAGAACTAAACCATAGTTTCAAATGGGAAACTGAGCATCCTAGACCAAGCTAAATCCAAAAACACTAGGGAATTCCTAGAAGCTTGGCACTCAGACAGATCAACTATCAACAGGCAGATAGAGATAAACCATATTTGCACACATTGTACTTTGTATATACACTTTGTCTATTCAAAACAGACAATAAAAAGCCATAAATAAACAAAGATAAGAAATCCTATTTGCCCACAATCAACAACCAGATAAGTAAGGATTAACAACAGGAGTAACACCAGACAAACAATCAAACCAGTAAGCAGCAACAGCCTATCAAGAAAAAACATATACTCCCACCAAGATGACAGGACAACTCATTGTATGTAAACAAGAAAGCAAATCTCACTTCCTTGTAGCATTGAGGATGCTACCTACTTGGATACTGAAATGTTTGCAAGAAAAAGAAACAAACTCAGAGAGCACCAAGGACTCCACAGTTCAACCCTACAGATACTCTCTTCTATTGATGAATGATGTAAATTGGATGAATATCAGTGGATTACAGGGGATCTGAGTCAATGTGGGGGTTTTTTCTTGCTCACTCTTGATGAGTCAGTCAGTATAAAAATTGGTTAGATATTCCTTCTGGTTTTCCTTTTGTTGGAATTTGCAAGGAGCATAGTAATGCTTTTGGTTTTTTTTTCTCCTATCAGCTTGTTGAGTTGCAGTTGGCGTTTGCATCTTGCAGTCTCATGGTCCCAGTACGCCTTGCAAAGCAATTTCATTACTGTACTTTAATTGAACACAGACTTACTGACAGTGTGGGGGACAGAGAGCATTTACTAACCATATAATCCAGTCTGCTTATTTTGCACAAGGCTCTTGTGTCTCATTATCCCAGTCACACTAATTTTCTTTCCCAGGAAAGCGTGAGTTACAGTTAAAATTCACATTGCATTTTAAGAGTACCCACTCAAACAATGTCTTTCTTTTTTGGGTACCTTTTGTTTTTTACTGGGGCTCTTTTCTCCTCCTTTTTGCCTAAGGCTTTAAAACTCACTGAGTGGAGCCATGCTGTCTTCGTTTTGTCATAGTTTTGTGGCTCGGTACATAATGTTAGCTTTTGTTTCCTAAGTATGTGCCTTGCACTTCAATAAACGCTGAAATGATCCATTCTTTAGGACTCTTGAAAACATCTAGTGTGTATGCGTGTTTCTCTCCCCCCCCCCCCATTATTGGACAGATTTTGATGCTTGTCTGGATGAGCATCTCTGACGGCTCATCCTCTTCATTGTGTTAGTCAGAATTCTGAAGGTTGTTTTATTATCGTTTTGCCATCTGTATCAGTATGAAATGTCTTGAAAAATATTTCAGATAGTAATCGCCACTTAATTAATTTTATGTGCTTTGTTATTGTCAGCTGAGGGAATACAGGTAGTCCTCAACTTATAACTGTTCATTTAGCTACTGTTCGAAGTTATAACAGCACTGAAAAAAAGTGACTTCCAATCAACCCTTGCAACATCCCCCAAGGTGATCAAAATGGGAGTGCTTGGAAATTGGCCTGTATTTACAATGGTTGCAACATTCTGGGGTCATTTGCAACTTTCCCAGCTGGCTTCCAACAAGCAAAGCCAATGAGGGAAAGCCAGATTCACTCAACGACCACATAATTCACTTAACACCTGCGGTGATATGCTTAATAGCCATGGTAGAAAAAGTCATAAAATCAATATGGATTAACAACTGCCTTGCTTAGCAACAGAAATTCTGTTCCCATTTGTGGTTGTAAGTTGAGGTCTGCCTATACGCCGTACATTGTACCTGTACAATGTTTTAATCTGTTTAATTTTATAATTTTAATATGATTTTATATGGTTTTTTAAAAACTTTTAATAGGAAGCCATCCAGAGTTGGTTGGAAGAGGGGAGGCTGTGTGGATGTTTCAAATAGATAAATAAAAAGAAATGCACCATCAATGTACTTCCGTATCCTTCATGATGATGCACTATTTGGAAAGCTTGTGGCAAAAGCTACCCAGGAAGATACTGTTTTGCCTGCGAGGTGAAGTAGATTCTTCAGTGTGGTGAATGGAAGTTTCTCTTTTCCTGCCACCTTCCTTTAATGAGGTGTCTTGTTTTGTGTGGTGTGAATAAAGCACGGCTCTCATTCTTTCTGTGATTGCAGGGATAACTTCTTGAAATACCTTCAGGGTTTTATCAGATTTCATCTCTCAATGCATGTGCACAGACCAGTCTTTCCACATAACAGATTCCTTTTCCAGTCCTGCTCTTATATTTCTAACTGTTGTGTTTTGTTCTTTTGTGTGACTTAGCACCCTCAACCTTAGCAGAGTGAATTATACATTTGTTTACAAAACTGCATTCAACAGAAAGTGGTATTATGTGGTTTGTTTCTCCTGATACCTGTGAAAAATATGTGCATTACAGTCTTTATGTTGATCTTCAAAAACCTTGGGATAATTTTGAAAAAGATTTCCCCTCACTTATTTCACCCAGATGACACACTGACCAAGAAGGTGGGCTGATCTTGAAATGAAATATGTTAATATGTATTTGTTGGGTTTGCAAAACAATATCAAACTGAATTCTATAACAATAGTCTTTGAGTGTTTTGAATATATCGTGTACCAACCATCCTAAACTTTCTTAATATTGCCTCTTCTGGAAAAGCTCAGTGCTGACTTACTCCACCATACTGCACACTGCATGTGTTCAACTACAACTTGCATCATGTCAGCCAACATGGCCATGACAGGAGTTGTAACTTTCTACATCTGGAGGAATATATTTCTCTGTGTTTCCACAGGCTAAATATCTTTGTCAGCCTTGCTGCAAGAAAAGTTTGATTGGAAATTCTAGGTGTTCTCTGCTTTAATATACTTGTAAGTTATAATCCCACTCACTTGAGGTTTTTTTCTCCTCCTCTTTTTATCGCACTTTTTAAACGTTTGTACCATAGCCGTCCAGAGTCACTTGGTGAATGTTAATTTAATAAATAAAATAGGCAGGCACAGGAGATAGTGCTATGGAAACATATTGTGTAATAGACCCCTTTGCACGAAGTGCCAAGTCACAATTTGCTTTAACAATTGTGGTTTGAGTAAGCTTCCTCTGACTTGTCTGGAATTGCTCTTATGTGCCTTGGAAATGAGGCCAATCAAGGCCAGAAACATGTACTGTATATGGAAGTGACTTTTAGCTGCCTTTGGAAAATGGAGTATATCAGCATTCTTACATCAGGGGCTTGCCAGAAGACTTCACTGTGGGAATGTGGTTTGAGTGCATTTTCCAGTTTCTGCTGACAGCCTTAGTTTCTGGATCCAGCCTTTCAGTTTCTAGAAGCTCATGTAGTTCTCTTAAGAATACCTTTCTTTTCCCTTACTTTGCAGTGAACATTTCCTGGAAGTGGTCTTTTGGTCTTGAGACCCAAACATTGGCCCAAATATCCCAGAAATAATGCCTTCCTCTGTACAACTCAAAGAACAGCTACTATTGAGAGTTTATTGATTGGGTTTAAAGCAAGTATTTATATAGGTGGCATAACACCCTTTCCTGTGAAGCCTTTGGAAAGCTCCTGTTGTCTGCTGCTTGTTTTGTGGAGGAACAAAACCTTTCAGTGTTTAGTTGCAATAAAGCACTTTGTTTGTTTTTACCTTCTCTCTTGTTAAAAAAAAACACCTTTCCTTTACATCTCAGAATCCAGAATTGTTCCCGATGGGGTTTGACAACTTCTCTTGTCTTGCCTTCACTTGATTTGCATGCTGATGAATGAAGAGTTTGTGCCTGCAGTGAGATGGTGATGTATATGCAAAACCGCCAGCAGCTGTTCCTAAAGAATGCAGGTTTATTTTTCTCCTTGTGATGTGTGTCCTTTGCCTTGCAGAAGATGGGAGAGGGGGAAGTGTCTCATGCAGTTTTTCTAAGTAGTCCACTTGATTTGTCTTTCAGTTGTAATATTTCAGCTGCAATATGTAATAACTCAGAAATATACTCTGCATAATAGCTCTACATTGTTGTCTGGCCTGCAATTCCTGATGCAATTAAGAAGTCATCTTTTCTAAATAGTTCTAAATTAAGCTTACATTTCTCATGCCACATAGGAGGACCACGAATTCCTAGTTTTCTAAAAAGAGCTTTTTGCTACAGGCTGACCAATCCACTAGTACAATGGTGGTGTTCAACAACTTGCTATATGGATACATTGCTCAGATTCCTTTTCTAAGTAAGGCTACCTGAAGACTCTTCCAGTGCAGGTGTGAAAAACTGTGTCCTTATTAGATTTTTCAGTGGGATTTTTTGAAAAACTTGAGTTTTTTCAACATTACAGGAAGGAAGATTTGCACAACAAGGGTTTATTATTTACTTATTCATTTATTTTTTATGCCGCCCATCTCTCCTACAAGATAACTTTGGGTGGGTTATTTTAACTAGAGAAGTGCAGACCTCCGTGCGTGAACTGCTGTCTGTATGGAGCAATTGATATTAGATGGTCTATGTCACCATCAAAAGATGCATGTCTTGCTTGGGTATGGGCTCAAAGTGCACGCTGTGTCTAGACATGGAGCCCAAATATGTGTTTGATCCATGCAGAAGTGTATTGGAGGGGAAAGAGCATGAAAAATGGCAGCAGTTGTTAAGAGGAGACTGGGAAGGAAAGGCACTGAGAATATTTGGAGGGTGGGTGAGCAGGGCAATTTGCATTTGAATTTCAGGGCAGTTGTGACTAAAGGGAGTGATAGAAAAGTGGGTACTGGGGAAATTAAGGGAAGGAAGTCAGTTCACTGCCACCATATATACAGCCAGGCCAGCCATCTTTTTCAGAACTTTCTACCTTTTCCCCTGACCTTGCTTTAGCCATTGTCACTATACTTGAATTCAAGGTGGTAGTTAGGAAATATAGGACTAGGAAGATTGGCTGATAGGCTATCATCCATGTTGAAAAGGAGGGTTTGTTCTCCTTGATTTATGACATGTTTCTGGAAATGATTTCAGCCTAATTCTTGAGCAATCAAAATGTTCTGGTTGTTGATTTTGGTTTTCCTGCCTCAAGCAAATAAGAACTTTTATGTGATGGTATCTCAGGATTTTATGTTTAATCAGCCAAAGTTTTGCTTATGTGGTTTAATGTTTGTGAAAGGTGGTAGCTGGCCTTTATTTATGCTAGAGTAGGGTAATCCACATTGGGGACTGAAGATAGTGATGTGCAATATGACATTTTTACCCCACATCACTGATTATGTTAGTTTCCTGATGAAAATTGATACTGCAGTTTCAGTAAAACTAAAAACTACTTCATATGAACTGTGCTGTCAGGCGCAAAAAAACCAAGAACATTTTAGTCATTGTTCAAATGAGTAAAACTTCATTCCATTCTAGCTCTCTACAAGAATCTGAACTACTAACGGTCAAGACAAATTGGCAGTATATCAGAATCAGCAGAATTCAAGGAGGGCTGGGCTTAGATCTCTTGTAGGCGCGAAGGGATTCCAAACTGATGACATTATATTTTCTTGAGGACGGTCCAAAGCTCTCAGTTATTCTGGAACTTTTTACAGTTCTACTGAATAATGCCCATGAACTCCTCCTGGGCACTTCACTGATCTGAACCTTCTTCTCTACTACATGATTGCACCGTATTATAATAATTGTTGGTGCACTTATTCCATTAATAACTGGGCAAGCAAGAATTCAGTAATTATGAAACGTTTGCTTGTATTGTTTGTACTGTTGATAGTATTTTTAAATGTGTTCATGCAGTGATATCATACAATTAGAGAATGGTTAAACAATAAAATATAATTTCAGATTAAAAAAAGGAGACCGTATTTCAACAGAATATTTCTATTAAACACTTAACAAGTCTCTAAAATCGTGTTACTGAATAGGAAAATTAATTCAAAATGTTAAAATGATCATTTTATGTAAGGCTATTAAGTGTGGAAAGAACGTTCGAATGAAATTACTGTAATGATGGGATAAAAGCATACTTTTCAGGAAAGTTTCTAACAGTTGAAAAAAGAAATTGTAAAAAAAAGGAGGAGCATAATATAATAGTAATAAAAGTGTTAGCAGGTTTGCTGATCAAGGAAACAACTTTTCCTCCAGATTTGCTCTGTGGCATGGCCATGCAAACAATCTTTGTGATGATGTCATTCTAATGCTGCAGGATTTTTGAAGAAATTGCAATTGTTTTGTCAAGAAGAACTTGTGGATTTGGA
>NW_015394990.1:0-1649 GCF_001527695.2 Protobothrops mucrosquamatus | reverse complement strand
TTATTATTATTATTATTATTATTATTATTATTATTATTATTATTATTATTATTATTATTATTATTATTATTATTATTATTATTATTATCCTTTCTTGTAGAAAATATCTGACAGGATGACCATGGTAGTCTCATGTTTACCATGTTTATCTTATCTTGGTTACATCAAGTATTTATTTTGTAAAAAAAATTGTATTTTAATTATGCTGGTTGGCAAGGACAGTATTGACTCACCAAGCATGGATAGTATTTCAGTATAGCTAAAGAATTATGTAGCATTGGATGATTACATGTTTAATCTTCGTAAATGTTTTTTAAAAGCAGCACCAAGATATAATTGTAATAGGAAACACTAGTTTAAAAATAAATTGATAGTTTTAGATGCATCCCCAATTCTCAGTGGTTTCAGTATTCATATAGAGTAGTCTTCTCTGTCTAATGTCCTCTAAAGGCATTAAATTGAAACTAGTATCATAAAATAAATCCGGAAGAACATTATTGGATTATTCCTGTTAAACGTTTAAATATTTTTTTAATATTTGAAAATGATAATGATTTTAAATATTTATTGTTTTTGTTTTGTTGTATGTTGCCCAGTATCACTTGCTTGTGGTGGGCAGCTCTATAAATTGGATGAATAAATAAATGACATAAGTAAGAACTCAAAATACTGATTTTAGAATATAATGCCCTTCTATATAAAGAAATTTGATATAAACCTTGGATTTTGTAAAGGTAAAATATTGTAGCATATTTTATATTATGCTATGGTGTGGTAAAAATATCCTTGTGCTAGAACTCCAATTTGTAAACAATCAGAACCGGGTGTGTTTCCTAAGCAGGTAAACAATGTTGAACTGTGATAATTTTAAAATTGCATGCTAGACGTTTGACCTGAATAACTAGTTGAATCATGAGAAATCTGTTGGACAGTGTATGCTGATTTAAAAATAATTAGTATTGCTTTTGATAATTATATGGGGTGTTTTTCTTTAAAAAAAAAATCCTTTAATTGGATCCTTATTCAAAATCTTTTGTTTTAAGTCATGGAGTGTGGTGGCATTTTGCTGGAAATCAGGATCTGCTATGATCATGGTGTGGGCTAAATTCTGGTTTTGGACAGATATCAGTATATAGTATAAAGGTTCTCAAATGATAACGCTGATAGACTGAGAGAGCTGAAGTTTCCAATGCTATGGAAATATTATATGTATGATGTTATGTTACAGTAATGAGTGCTAGCTAGAGTTGTCTTCCCAAACACGAATTAGGATCATTAGACTGCAATATTTTAATTAGCGTTATTGTAACTTTTGTTTTTTCTTCTTTCTTATCTTAGTTTCTCCAGTTTCCCCATATTTATCACCCTCAAACGTTTATTTCCACACCTCTGAAAGGGATATATTTGGGAAACTGAAGTTGCTGTAATGGTAGAATAGAAACAAAGCTGGTAAAATGTCCAATTGAATCTTAACTGTTACTTTAGGTAGGAGCTTCCTTCTGTTACAAGTGAAGCCATCCATGAGAATGAGCATGAGGAGAATAAATAAATACAGTGTAATAACTGAGTTAAGATTCCAAAATCACTTTATTAAACAGAGAATTGTGATTGGTACTGAACGGTGTTTTTAATTGATGGTTTTCTTTTTT
>NW_015394989.1:0-11117 GCF_001527695.2 Protobothrops mucrosquamatus | reverse complement strand
GTGCTTTTCTAAGAGAAACTCGCTCAGGATCCGATAACCCTGTTGCAATTCCGGGCTCAGGGTTTGCTCCCAATCGGGGCGGCCGCGAGCGCTCCCTCCCTCTAGCTTGTCTCCTGTCAGGAGGCAGCCAGTGAGCGCCGGGTCCGTTAATGCCTCCATTCCGCGCTCCCCAGCTACGGCCGTCGTGGCAGCCACCGCCACCACCTCCTCCTCCTCCTCCGGCGGCGGCGGCGGCATCTCCATGTCGTCTTCCTCTTCTTCGCTACCGTCGCCCTCCTCCCCTTCGGGCTGCGCCAGATTCATGCCCCGCCGCCGCCGCAGCTGCGTATGTCGGCGCCCGAGGAAAGCGGTCCCGGCATCCAACAACTTGGAAGAACTCGGCGCCGCTTCAGCCGGCCTAGACAGCTCCCGCCTGCCTCGTCTGGTTAGGTCGGCCTCGGTTCAAAAGAAGGTGCAGCTCCGGCGGCCCCGCCGCTGCCGCCGCTTTGCGCGCTTTGGCCCCCGAGATGCGGCGGCAGAGGCCTCTCGTCGTGGAGAAGAGCTGTAACCTGTGGCGGCAGGTGAGAGCCCCTCGAACTCGCCCGGGCGGAGGAAGCGGGTTCTGAAAGCCCGACGAGAATTCCCTCAGAAAGACCTCTTCTCCGTCCGTGCGCCGCAGGACCGAAAGGGGCGTGAGGAAGGCGACACGGAATACCTGCCGGAGTGGAAGGAGCGGCTGCCGGGGCCCCTGGCTCATTGCCTCGCTCCCCTCTGGACCAAGAGGCGTCCGACCGGTAGGGAGGCCTGCGCTCCCTCCTCGCTCTGCAGCCGGGCCCGACGGCGCTTCTCTCCAGCCCGCTGGCTCGGCTGAGGGACGCGCGGACGAAGCCGGCGTGCTGTCAGTTAATGGGGGGCGCTGCCAGACCTGAGCAGTCCCCTCCCCCCAGCCAAGAGACAGAGAGAAGTAGTGGGAGAAGCCAACCTCCGCCGTCTGCGCACGCGTAGTAGCGGCGAACTCGCCAGTAGCGTTGCCTGCGCGTTTTGTATTGGACACCTGCTGGAGAGTGACATCATCAGGGAGTGACGAGAGAGGGGGGGGGAGGAGGAGGAGAAGGAAGGAGCCGGGCCGCAGTTCGGCTGGAGACGTTGGCTGCTGGCAACCGATGGAAACCTCGCCGTAGGGTCCAACGTGTGAAGAGCTGCCGGAGATGCGACTTCAAGTAAAAGCGTAATGCTCCTGTTAAGACTCATTGAAAACGTTAGAAACCTTCGGTGTTGCGCTATTCTGCTACCTGCATTTCGTGAACCTTCCACGCGACTAACTGCAGACTGGATTGTTCACCTGGTGTGATTTGAAAACAGCCACGGAATGGAAGACGCCGATTATAGGACCCCGTCGATTTGAAGCATTCGGTAGCTTTGTCTTGAATGGTAAACTCTTTTGAAAGGGAGAAAGAAAAATGGGGCTTCGAGGTTTTTTTTTAAAAAAATCAGCGTCTCATCAGCGTTGTTCCGGGTTTGTGACTGCCGCCGAACAGGAACAGTTCATTTGCTCTACTCCAGGGAGGTCTCGGTGCCATGTAAATACTACATGGCTCATATTTCTGCGTTCATAATTTAAGAATTAGTTTGAATGCATTTGGAATGAAAGACTGACTAGTTGCTGCAATCGAAGGCTTTTTAAAGTGTATTTATATGAATTCATATTTTGTGTGTACAGTACTATATTTCTTATTCACTGTCCCAACCATGAAATTTGTTAGAATGGTAGGATATAATCCTAACAAATAAATATTTTATTGTTTTGATTTACATTATAACTTACTATGGGGTCATTGTTGTGAAAAGTGATTTATAAGTGTCTTAAATTGGAAGTAAATAATGCTCTGATGTTCTAGAACATGTGACGTGTTGCAATGTATCACAACTTTTTTTTGCATTGCCAGAGCTGGGGTGGGCACGGCATCCATATGATGCAACTGGCCCATGGGCCGGCAGTTTGACACCTCTGTTCTAGAATAACATTTGAAATGTTGAGGATAAACAGAGGAATTCAAAGCACAGCAGAAACAGAATGCAAATTATCTGCAATTCATTCTGCTGCTATAGTCCAGGAATTTACCAAGAAGGAATGGGCGCTGCTACAGGTAGTCCTCACTAGCTGACCACTAGTTCAGTGACCATTCAAAGCTGCAATAGTGCTGAAGAAGTTCCTGTTGTCCCAGGACCCCCACAGTCATGTGACTGTGATTCAGGCACTTGGCAAACAGCTTCCACTTCTGAGAGTTAAAGCATTTCCCAATCACCTGATTGCCATTTGAGACTTTCCCTGCCAAGGTCGCAAGTTGCTCTGGTAAGTCCTCCCTGCTGTCCTGCACATCAAGTCTTGCCTTCTTTTCCTTGGCTTCCCTGTGCTTGCCTTGATCTCCTTGGACTCACATTGTGCTGCATCCTCCTTCCCTTAGCCTCCCTGTGCTCATATACACTTGCATCCTCCTTCCTTGGCTGCCACACCACAACACCCGTCCCCCAACTCATGTGTGGCCTACACCAGTTCTCTCTGGGCTTCCCCCATCTCTCTCTGCTCTTGCCTGGGATTCCTGCCACTTTCCACTTAATGACTTGCACATCTTGGGATCACCATGGTAACCATGCATACCTGGATTGCCTTCACTAAGTAATGGAGTCGTGTGATATTGCATTTATGACCATATATGTTAGTGACATCAATCCCAGTCTCAATTGCTGTCTTAACCCAAGGACTACATGTATTATTTTGTAAACTGAGTTGTATATATCTACACACATACACACACACCACATGAAGGAATGGATACTGTTATTAGTTTGTTACTAGAAATGTAGACATATTCACACAAACATATACATAGCTCAGAGAGGAACTATGGAATGACCCTTTATATGTACACACATGCACATGTATGTACATATCAGTAGAATTCCTGTTAGTCAAACATCTTTGACATCAATTAGTCTTGTATAAGTAATCCAGTCACTTCTGAACTGTAGTCTTGAGTGGCAAAACACCAAACAAAGTATCTTTTCCATCTGTTTTCACATGCATTTTGCATTCTGAATCCACTGAAAAATATTATTTTGCAATTTTATTTAGATTAGCTCTAACAGTCCTTTAACTTATTTGTACCATTAATTAAATTTTGCAATAGAAATTAGTGTTGCATTTAAACAAGGTTTGAATTTAAAGGAATTTGATTTTGTTTGAAATAAAATGGATATAGAATAGTAGAAAAATCTGAATGTTATGTCTAAAAACATGAAGAGCCTAACCTGAAAATAAATCCTTCTGTGGACTAGACAGGCTTCCATTACATCAAGAATTCTCTCCTAGACACGTGGATGGGTCCTTTTGGCTGATCAAAAAATATTTATGAGGTACAGAGAAGCATTATTTGTTGCTTCCTTTTATGATCAAGGTGGATTGACACCATGTGGATGCTGTTGGAAATGTATATTATGCTTTGACAGGACAAGTTCCAAATTTATCAAGGACTGTTTCTTGGACATATGGCTGCATACTTTTAACAACAACAACAATAATAACAATAAAATTGGAAGGTACCTTGGAGGTCATCTAGTCCAACCCCCTGCTCAGGCAGGAAACCCTATACCATTTCGGACAAATGGCTGTCCAGTCTTTTCTTAAAAACTTCCAGTGTTGGAGCATTCACCGCTTCTGGAGGCAGGTTGTTCCACAACCTTTTGAATAACCCAAAGCCAACTTGAGTTGTGTGCTGTGTTTCTTTAAGGCAGTTTACTACATCTGAAATACAAATACAATTACAAAAATGAAGAGATAACCCAGGTTCACATCCAATTAAAACTTACGTCAGAATAATCTATTGTGGTGTTGTGAAATTCAAGCAAGATGAGTTTGAGCTTTCCCTAACTGATGGGAGGAAGGAGTTTCATAATGTGGGAGTTGTCACGGAGGTATACCTCTGAAGCCCCACCCACTTAACCTCATGTGGGATGGGTATCTACAGTAGCATATGTCAGACTGCTAATTCTGATCAGGAGAGACAGTCCTACATACATATATTTTCTAAGCCATGTAGGGCTTTAAGGTTAAAATTAACATCTTGAATTTGGCCTGGGGTCCTATTTCTAACATATACAGCAACTTCCTGCCTCCTCCTGATAGTAGACTAGCAGTTGCATTTTGAAATAGTTACAACTTAAGAGTTAAGGGCAGCCCCATGTAAAGTGCATTGAAGAAGTACAGCTGTAAAATCAGTGACTCTTATTATTGCAAGAGCTTCCATTTGCAGACCCTCTCTAAGAAAAGTGAGGATGACAGCTTTCCATTCAGACTTAGTTTGGGATCACAGTAAAATGCAAGGGAAGATCCTATTCACGGTGAAATTTGGAACTAGAGTTACGGTTAGCATTAGGATTAAACTGTTGGCAGAAAACCAACTTCAGGATTAGATTCAAAGGCCATCTCTAAAGAAAGGGAGTGTGACATATTTCCGTACCAACTGCAGTACAGATCACAGTAACTAACATGCATGGGAAAATCCTATCTCAGTGAAAATTGGAGCTAGGGTTATGGTTAGAATTAGTCTTAGGGTTAAAATTTCAACTCACATCTGAAAGCGACTCAGAAATCAGTTTGTGAGAGTGACCGCTTTCCATTCAGATTAAAATGCATGAGAAAATTCTAATATGATTAAAATTGAAGCTAGAGTTGAAGTTTGGGTTAGGCTTCCCTAACCAAGTGAAGGATTAGATTCCCAGAGCCTCTAAGAAGTGGGAGTGTGACAGCTTTCTGCTCAGATTATACTTGCGAAAGCAAAATGCACTGGAAAATCCTATTCCAGGTAAAATTGGAACTAGGGTTAAGGATAGAAATCCATTTAGGGTTAGGGGTCAGGATGGAAATCTATTTAGGGTTACGATTAGCGGTTAGCCAGTGTTAGGATTATGGGTGGAAATCCATTGTTAAAGTTAGGGTAAGGATTGGGATATGGAAATAATTTGGGGTTAGGGATGGAAATTCACTTAGGGCTAGGGTTAGGCATCCATGAATTCAGAGATAAACATCTCCAAAAGATTTGGACAACCTCATACCAGCCTCACATTTCCAATCCCCTTCTTTTAGTTTTGTGGCAAAATACATGGGAAAATAATCCTATTGGGATAGAAATGCACTTAGGGTTAGCCCCCCATTAACTTGGAGAGTAAAACGAAAGTCACTGACACCAATCCTAACCCAAACCTTAACTTGCAACAACAGCCCTAAACCCTAAACCAAACCCAAGCCTAACCTTGATACCATAACCCTAACCCAAATGTATCCCAACACTAAACGTAACACAAACCCAACCCCAACCCTAACCCCTACCCTGAACCCTAATCATTGTTAATTCTATCCCTAATCACAACCACAAGCTTTACTAATCCTAACTGTAACCCTAACCTTAACTAGATTTCTTACTGTAACCCTAACCCTAACCCTAAACTGATTTGCAATTTAACTCTAACTCTAACCCTATCCCTGTTTTGGATGTCCATGATATTCCCAGGCATCTTCTTCAACACCAAACTTCAAAAGTATCAATACTCTTCCTATGTTGCTCCTTCAACGTCCAAATAAAAGCTAGTCAATGCTTAATAATGTGATGAGAATTCAACACTTAGAAGATTAATTACCAACCCAACAAAAAAAATAGCATCGTATATATTATAGTTCCTGAAAAGGTAGGCTACTATAGGGAAATTCTTTCGAAATACTATATTACCACGAATATTGGTAATAAAACAAACTAAGTAATTTTGGTGTTTCTGACGGACTGGATTATGAATGCATCTGGCCGTCACATTAATTTGAAGAAAAAATTATATATTGTTTACTAGATAATTTGTCATTTTACCTATTTTGTAAACACATGGGCATTTTTAAGACGTGTTTTGTTTTTACTTTATTCATGATGCTGAAATTTGGTTTCAAACTTGGAACAAATTTTTGCAAAGTGTTCTGAGTTGCTTAGGTTCTGCTGGAACAAACTCAGAATGCTTCAAGAGTATCTATCATACAAAGCTCACTCAGAATGTTCCAAGTGTTGTTGTCTAAGGAATGCTGAAAATGCAGAATAAGCCACTTACTCCCTTGTTTTTTATTCTAGGGCACAAAAATATGTGGGTTATCTACAGAATTAAAGAGTAAAGGCAGATTTTAAAAAACCCTGGCTATATTTTTAAAATAGTCCTAAAAGCAATGGAGACAACAGTTTTAAGATACTGTACTTCTTTTCTTATTGCTACATAAATAGCCTTACTCCAAATTCCTTCAATTAAACATTGCCATCTGTTGAGACCACAGAAGTGTGCCTTTTCTGTAGCAACTCCTGCCCTCTGAAATGAGGTTATTCTGAAAGGGCCCTGAAGGACTGACTCTTTGCCCGGGCCTTTGGCAAGCATGATTATTCATTATTAGAATTTTAAAATACAATGTAAGTAGTAGTAGTAGTAGTAGTAGTAGTAGTAGTAGTAGTAGTAATAATAATAATAATAATAATAATAATAATAATAATAATAATAATAATAATAATAATAATAATAATAATAATAATAGTAAAAAATAATAAAGTTGGAAGGGACCTTGGAGGTCATCAAGTCCAACCCCCTGCTCAGGCAGGTAACCTTATACCATTTCGGACAAATGGCTGTCCAGTTTCTTCTTAAAAACTTCCAGTGTTGGAGCATTCACCGCTTCTGGAGGCAGGTTGTTCTACTGGTTAATTGTTCTAACTGTCAGGAAGTTTCTCCTTAGTTCTAGGTTGCTTCTCTCCTTGATTAGTTTCCACCCGTTGCTTCTTGTCCTGCCTTCAGGCGCTTTGGAAAATAGCTTGACTCCCTCTTCTTTGTGGCAGCCCCTGAGATATTGGAACACTACTATCATGTCCCCCCTCATCTTTCTCTTCGTTAAACTAGACATACCCAATTCCATTAACCTTTCCTTATATGCTTTAACCTCCAGTCCCCTAATCATCTTTGTTGCTCTTCTCTGTACTCTTTCTAGAGTCTAAACATCTTTTTTACATCATGGTGACCAAAACTGGATGCAGTATTCCAAGTGTGGCCTTACCAAGGCATTGTAGAGTGGTATTAATACTTCACGTGATCTTGATTCTATCCCTGTTAATGCAGCCTAGCACTGTGTTGGCTTTTTTGGCAGCTGCAGCACACTGCTGGCTCATATTTAAATGATTGTCCACTAGGACTCCGAGATCCCTCACAGTTACTACTATTGAACAAGGTACCCCCCTATACTATACCTGTACATTTGGTTTTTCTTGCCTAAATGTAGAATCTTACTTTTTTCACCATTGAATTTCATTTTGTTAGATAGCGCCCAGTGTTCAACTCTGTCCAGATCCTCCTGTATCCTAAGCCTGTCTTCTGGAGTGTTGGCTATTCCTGCCAGCTTGGTGTCATCTGCAAATTTGATGATTTCCCCATCTATCCCCTCGTCCAGATCGTTGATGAAGATGTTGAAGAGCACTGGGCCCAGAACAGAGCCCTGGGGCACCCCACTATACACTTCCCTTCATGTAGATGTGGTTCCATTGAGGACCACACGCTGAGTACAGCTGGTCAGCCAGCTACGGATCCATCTGGTGGTGATACTGTCTAACCCGCATTTTTCTATCTTATCAAGTAGTAGGTTGTGATCTACTTTGTCAAATGCCTTACTGAAGTCAAGTCAAAGGAAAGATAAGAAAAAAAGAAAAAAGGAAATTATAGAATTGTGACTTTCACCCTTCTTTCCTTCTTAAGAAGAGACTAGACCAGGGGTCGGCAACCTTAAACACTCAAAGAGCCACTTGGACCCGTTTCTCACAGAAAAGAAAACACTGGGAGCCACAAAAACCTTTTGACATCTAAAATGAAGATAACACTGCATATATCCTTTTTTACCTTTATGCTATGTATAAAAAAACTATAGTGTGTTGCATTTATGAAATCAATGAACTGCTACAAAGAAAACAAATTTTTATGCAGGAGAAAGAGGGGAAAAAAACCCTTTCTCCTTCATCCCAACAGGTGAAAACAATTTTAGTAGCTTATCTACCATCTTTAAATACAGCATAATTATCCCCATACCTCATCTCTTAATTAAAAAAAAATCAAAATATTTCATTAAAAGTTCTTTACTAAAAGTCCTGCAAGGACAACATATATTCATATTTTCTCTCTCTCTCTCTCTCTTTCCCCTCCCTCCCTCCCTCTTTCTCTCTTTCCTCTCCCTTTCCTCTCTCCCTTTCTTTCCTCTTTCCTCTCCCTCTTTCTCTCTCTCTTTCTTCTCCCTCTTTCTTTCTCTCTCCCTCCCTTGCTGCGTCTCCGCCACCAATGTAAGCTCTGCATGTGGGGAAAAGCCAGCACTGGGGACTAATTGTTTACCTCTTCTGGGCGATGGGAGAGGAGCGGTCCGATCGCCTTCTGGCAGCCGGGACTCCAGCAGGCCTTCCCGGCCAGCGGGGCCAACGGTAGTGCCGGCTAGGGATAGCAGGGGCTGCGCTCTCTCAGAGCCGCAGCTTGCGGGAGGGCTGGCCCGCTCGGCGAAGGCTCCGGCAGGATGCTTCCGGGGGGATCCCGGGGCTGCCCCGCACAGCTCCCTGGCCACATGTGCCTTGGACGGGGCCAGCCCGGGCAAGGGACTTCCTGGCCGCGCTTCTTCCAGGGGGCGGAGCGCCCGGGCGCAGGGTCAATCAGGAGACCAGAGAGAGAGAGAGAGAGAGAGAGAGAGAGAAGAGAGAGAAGTGAAGCGCAAGTGCCTCTCTCTGTCTCTCTCTCTGCAAATGGCGGAGAACTGGAGCCGCCGTAGAAAGCTGAAAGAGCCGCATGCAGGTCCAGAGCTGCGGATTGCCGACCTGTGGACTAGACAGTCACTGTCTGAGATGGTATAGGTTCTCCTGCTTGAGCAGGGGGCTGGACTAGAAGACCTCCAAGCTCCCTTCCAGCTCTATTCTATTCCATGGAATAGTTACCTTCTTAATCTTTCCCCTCCCTCTTTTTATTTGCCTTTGGCAAACATGTTCAAATCCTTCTTTTCTTGGCTGTCAGATCAGATCACTGGGCAGATACTATGGGAGAATGGTGGTCCCTCAAGTAACTATGCTCCATGCCATGTAGGGCTTTATAGGTAAAGATCAGCATCTTGCATCACATCTGGAAGCAAAATAATAAACAATGCAGCTCATGAAAAGAGTTGTAACATGAATGTAGTGAGGCATGCCCATTTCTGCTTGTTGACATCTTGTTAAATTAGGCAATGATATAACATCTGAACACATCCAATATATATCCTGAAAGACTTAAAGGAAAAAAAGTTACTTATTTCCTAAAACCATGTACTGTATTATCTGAATGTATTAAAATGAATTGAATAACTGCAATAAAAGGAAGTTTCTGTAAAAATAAAAGATGAACTATAGATTTTGTTAGAAGTGAAGATTCAAGAGAAATGCTTCACTGCTTTCGAAGGATTTTTTGTTTATCAAGTTGGAGGCTTTGGAAATGCTCTACTGCTTTTAAATGAGGTTTTCTACCAAATCTTGATATAGATGTAATAGTAATGTTCAACTGAAAATAATGAAAGATTGCTATCACCTTCAACCTAATTTAGGATTTGGCTGAAATGTTCAATGAAAAATAATGAGAGATTTAATTCAAAGCACTTCGTTCTATTTCCAATCCTTGATACTCCTGAAAGAAAGAAAAAAGTATCCTGCATACATTTATTAGCAATCTGTGTAAGACTGTCAAGGACAGCAGTGAGTCTGATTTTGGTTTAGGTTCCTACTACTTCAAGGTGACAAGCTGCATACATTCTTTGCATTTATTTTAGAGGAGGTAAAGCAGATCCCCATAACTGATCACGCTTTTTCAGGAGGAAAACTGAAAGAAATCAAATAACTACAGATAATCAAATATGACACCATAAGTCTTTACTAATTAATAATAAATACTATATTGAAAGAGTTCCAATGTAATGTAGCAGGTTGTATTAAATAATGCCTGGACACTGGAAAATGACCAATCTAAGTATCCTTTAAATAAAAGGTTGGAGGGAAAATAAAGAGAAATATAGGCCAGGAAATGTTAATCCTGAATAAACAGCAAAAAGTAACTTGGTTAGATAAAAACCAAAGTGGCTGCTACAAAAATAGAAGGGTTTTTTCCTGGCACATCTCAATAGGCATATCCATAGACTGATCTGACAGATATTGTGTATAGCTTTTGACCAATGACCTTACCAAAGGATCCTAGGGAAATTCACACCCACTACAAAAAGATGAGGTGTTCATATGGATTTGCAATTGATTAATGCATTGGAAACAGAGCGCTGCAGGAATAAATAGAAAATTGGGCTAAATAGGCTTTCCCAAGGATATGTATTAGGATCAGTTCTTTTTAGCTTTATGAATGAAACACGATCCTGTGACCTGTTGGATTATCCTTTGAAAGAAAGTCCAGTCTAATGTGACCAGAATGTTTATTACATTTAAGGCTGACCCAATTCCCCCCCCCAATGTTGGATGATCCCATGATCATCTAAGAGTACAGTATATACATAAATAGGAAAATAATTATAGTGGCAAATGAAATTATGAATTATAGTGGCAAAAATAAGTCAATATTTCCTTACCTAAACAGAATGACCATGGGTCGGCAAAAAAGCAATGGGAGCAGGAACGACTTCCTACTAGCTTTCCCATTGACTTTGTAGGAAGTTGGCAGGAGCATTGGAATTTATGATCATACGACTGCAGGGATAATTTTACAAATAAAAGTGAGACGAACATCATGGAATTTCAGGAGTATGAAGTAATGGGTCCCAGATTTTTTACACATACTTTAGGTTAGCTGATTTTAGGTACCTTGATTCAAAGACTGTTGTGAGCAATGAGATGGCAAAGATTTCTGACATCAGCAAATTATTCAGTAATACATTTTTTAAAAGATCCAGAAAGTTCCAAAATGATCAGTCCAAAGTGAAATGGTTTTAAAATGGCAAATGCAGTTCAGTCAAAAGCACACAATGTTGTAAACTGATGCACTCCTCACCCTTTCTTTCACATGTATTTTGATGG
>NW_015394988.1:4196-11119 GCF_001527695.2 Protobothrops mucrosquamatus | reverse complement strand
GATCGCCCAGGCAGCCCAGCAGCTCCATGGCAACCATGCCCTCTGCCCGCACCCACAGCATCAACTGTGCATGATGGGGTGCGAGGGCGGAGTCTTGTCCCCACTGCCTGGCTGCCATATCTTTGCCTGCACTGCTCCGCGTGGGCTGCGCTCGGGGGTGACTCTCCTCTGGGGATGCTGCTGATGAGAAGTGGGCCACGGGGGGAGGCGGGGCTGGGGCGACAGTGCGCGTGCCCACAGAGAGGGCTCTGAGTGCTGCCTCTGGCACATGTGCTATAGGTTCACCACTAGTGGTGGGATTCAGCTGGTTCACACCGGTTCGGTAGAACCAGTAGCTAATTTCTTTTGAGTTTGGAGAACCGGTTGACACATGGCAGAAACGCCACCTCCTCCTGCCCCCGATCAGACCCATGCGACACCTTCTTTCCAGCTCTGATGTGGTCCTCCGTCACTTCCTCCAATGCTGTGAGCAGCCCCACAAACAAAAAAAGTTTATGGGACTAAAAAAAAAGCTCAATCACTCAATTCCAACTTCGTGAGATCTTTTTTTTTTTTCAAGCAGTTGGAACTGATTGATTGAACTTTTTTTTTTAGTTCCACAAACTTTTGTTTCTGGGACTGCACATGGCAGCGGAGGAAGTGATGGAGGAGCTGGAAAGAAGGTTAGAAAAGAAATGGTTTGGGAAGCGAGGGCATCTGGGCAGTGATGGGTAGGACAAGCTCTCCAACTCTGCGGCAGCAAAGAAATGCTTTTCTTTGGTGGCTGTATGGGCAGAGCTGCGATGAAGGTTTGGAAGGGGAGTGAAAGGGAAGAGGGTGGGTGGGCAGGTGAGGGGGGGATCTACCGAAGCTATTCGGAGGAGAAAATGAAAAGCAGCCTCCACCTCGCCTGCCGCCAGCAGTTCAGAGAAGCCACCTCTGAATTGGCTGGCTGGCCGGGCGACAGCTGAGGAGGCACTGCAGTGAGTCGTGCCCGGGAAAAGGAGATCATGCAAGGCCGGGACAGGGGGGAGAGAAGCCAGCCGTGCTGGGATGCATCCGGCCATGTGAGACCTCGGTGAGTTAGCGGGTGGCTGGCTAAAGAGAGGGACGGTTGCGGTTCTGCCTGCTTTATTACGCGGCAGGCTATTAACAGGCAGCCCACTCCATTTCATTAAAAATTTTAAAAAGGTTTTTTTTTAAACGAAATGGAGCTGCCTGCCTGTTAATAGCGTGCTCCATAATAAAGCAAGCAGAACCCCAGCCGTCCCTCTCTTCAGCCACCCGCCCTTTAACTTTGGTTCCTTAGGAAGAAGGCAGGTATCAAATGGCGGCTTATTATTTTTTCTCCAACTGCCTGTGTCTCGTGCTAGAACTTATAGCTTTCAAGGAGAACATGTGGTCGAGGAAGATAGCACTTGTAATCAAAAACATAAGAAAATAAGTTGACCCCTCCTCTTTGTGGCAGTCTATCAAGTACTAAAAAAGTGCTTGGTTTAGTTGTAGTCGCTAAAAAAGGCTACCTGTACCCTTTTTCCAGGAAATTCATGAAACGTTTTTCAAAAAGGTAATTTTAATTCAATGTACTTTTGTATCGACTTACGAAATAATTATTGTGTATTTATTAATTTTTGTTTACAGACTCAGGAAATAAACACGAGGAGAAAGCAAGAGAGAGGAGGAAACACCTTGAAGTTTTGGGAAGCTGGAAAGATGGTATGCTATTAAATTTAATTTAGGAGTTCAGAAGATTGGCAAGGCCTTGTTTTGTTTTGATTTTTTTTTTAATGGTTCAACCAAGAGAGAATACAACTCAGCGCATTTGTTAACCTGGAGGTGCCCATTCCTGGAAGAGAGAAATTGCTGGCCAATAGTTTGAATGTTAATTGTCTCAGGGCAACCTCTCGCTCCCTAGGAACAATATCCAAGCAATAATTAAAATGGCTTCTAGCAAAGGGGAGGAGGGAAACAATGCCACAACAAGCAGTGTAGCTGAACGTTTTTGCAAAAACGTTCTACTTTTTATTTTCTCCCCCATCTGAGTTTGTCTAGCACAGGGCTTTTCAACCAGTGGTACGGGTACCACCTGTGGTACATTGGCACCTGGCAAGTGATACGCAACCATCCTAGAAAAGTGGTAGCGGGGGAGGGGAATGAGCTGAACCGGTGGCAGCACCGCACAAGCCAGAGCGAAAGATGGCTGGAGCTGCAGGGCTATCGGCTCAGCGGAAGCACCAGGATCAGTGCCACTTTCCAGCTGATCGGCGCTTCTTCGGGGCTGTCAGGGCTCAGTGGAAGTGCCAGGATCAGCGCCAGGCTCCAGCTGGAGCTCGGCGCTGATCCTGGCACTTCTGCTGAGCCCAGAAGAAGCGCCAATCAGCTGGAATGTTGCAGCATCTCCAGGGTCTTGTGATTTACATTCAGATGCTTGGCAACTGATTCATATTTATGACGGTCACAGTGTCCCAGGGTCATGTGAAGTGACCAAAACCTGCTGCANAGGCTCCAGCTGGAGCTCGGCGCTGATCCTGGCACTTCTGCTGAGCCCAGAAGAAGCGCCAATCAGCTGGAATGTTGCAGCATCTCCAGGGTCTTGTGATTTACATTCAGATGCTTGGCAACTGATTCATATTTATGACGGTCACAGTGTCCCAGGGTCATGTGAAGTGACCAAAACCTGCTGCAACCACCCAGCAGACGGGGGGAATAAAAACCAAACACCACCCACCCCACCTCCGCTGCCAATCCCCAACAGAAATGCTCACAACAATGAAAACCTCGAACAGGAGGAAGAGCGCCACTGGGTGGGCAGGCAGGTGTCTTGCTCGGCTGTGGCTTGGGGGGCACTTTTTTCAGTGCCCTTGTAACTTCAAACAGTCATTAAGCGAACTGTTGTAAGTCGAGGACTACCTGTACTTTATCACTTTTTTCCTTTTTTGGGGGGGGGTCATCAAGTTTTTGACACCTTGCTAGGCGACTGGTGGTACTCGGATATTGCCATATCCTAAAAATGGTACAATGGGTGAAAAGGTTGAAAAGCCCTGGTCTAGCACATCTGGTTACTTTAAATCCAGTTTGGTTTCATCAGTCATAATCAGATGTTTCAAGAAAGGTGTGTACGTTGGGCACAGAGTAGATGGTGAAATAAACCAGCACTTTCTTTTCCTTACAGAAAACAACACAGACTTATTAAAAACCAGATTTTGGCTTTGGAAAGTGTGCATATCTTGCCATCAGAGGAAGAAGTGAAGTCTTTTTGTCCTTCAGCAAATGGATAGAATTTTCCTTTTTTCCTCCAGCAAACAAGCTTGGGGATAAATGAAAGAGGAGGCCTTAAGGTAGCCCCCTCCGCACATCTTTCTCAGTATTAAAATGGCTTCCCAAGCACGTAAATGTCAGTGCTGTTGTTTTGAAAAGGTGATACCTGACAGAAATACATTATCTCTTGCCTACGACAATAATTATATAGTGTCTTAACTATTTGCCCAAACTGTCAAGGGAAATATATTATGTATACAACACACACACTCCTTCACACTCACATGTATGCTCCACACTCTTTCTGAATTAGCTAGCAAGTGCAGTCCAATTATAAAAGAACTTTGTGTGGATTAATGCAGTGAGATAAACGATGCAGAGTTAATTGCATGACCTTTCTTGTCTATTAAGAGACACTTAATGCAATTGTATAACTTTGCTTTTTTCAAAATAGATAATGTTTAAAAAAGCCTTGAGGATTATCAGAACTTTGATTATGGAAAGTTAGAAATGTATTAAATGTCTAGATGGATCTGAAATAGGATTTTGTAATTAACTATTAGAATCCTTCCCATGGAAAAATGCTTTTGTTTTGAATTCTTAAAAAAACGCACCACACAATAGGATGGCACTTTGAAGGTTGTACACTAGAGGGAAATAGAAAGAACTAAAGGCTACAATTAAAGAAGAACAGTATGTTTGATTTAATGGTACAGAATGGAGTAAAATATTTTAACACTGGACATATTGAAGGATGTTTTTATACAGTGGATCCAGAAGTTAAAGAGTTTGCCTCTAAAGACTATGTTTAAAATATATTATGGAAAGGGAAAAGGTTTTGCTGGAAAAGACTAATCTAAAAGTGTATTTAAAAATGACAGGCTGCAAGAATTATATGGAAAAAGATACTAGACTGGATATGCAAAAAAACCCTGGCTGATGTCTTTATAATTAAAAGAAAGATACAAATAGCAAACTAAGAGATTGAGCTGCATATTTTTCCTATATTGAATCTACAAAAGATGTTTGTTAAAGCTTTGTCACAATGGATTAAAAAAAAATACATTCTAGCACCTTATTTGAAAGGACTAAACTTCAAGTTTGTTGCAAAATAAAACAATATATGGTAAAGTTGGTTTATTTGATCGAGGTTAAAATCAAGGTTATATTGTTATCTCTGATGGACTTTTGGATTCTTCCTGGTGAAGACTAAACTGATGACGTTTAAAGGGTTTGTTTATAGATCAAGATGTGATATAGGAAGAAAATATCATTTTAAGAAAAGTGATAAATTTCTAAAATTGCTTATACTTGTGATGGAGGAGGAAGTAATTTTAAAAATATTTTCTTTAGTTTTTCTTTATTATATTGTTATTGTTTAGCTGTTCTTCATTTGTATTTTTTTTCCTTTTTATTTTTTATTTGTATTAAGGCTTTTTTTGCAATTGTAACCTTTAATAAAATTATTATTTTTTAAAAAAGAACAAGCAGGATAAAAAAAATATTGATGCTTTTGAATTTTGATGTTGGGGAAGACTCCTGAGAATAAAAGGATAGCCAAGAAAGCAAACAAATGAAGCACGGAACAAATCAATGCAGAGTTGTCATTCATCATGTGAAATCCTGGCTCATTTTGAGAAGTCTGGGAAAAGTGTAAAGAAAGAGAACAAGAGGAGAACTAATAGTAAGATGGATAGACCTAGTTATGGCAATGATCACTGCACCATTGGAAGGCTTGAAGTAGCCTATCTATGTGGTTACTAAGAGCTGACACTGACTTGATAGCACATAATCAATAAAGGAATTAGCCAAAGTACATGCTGTTAAGTTGATGACTTTATTGGCATCTTTTAAAGAAGGCATAGGTTACTCCAGGACCATCAAGTAGTTTAGGCTACATGTCTCATAATCTCTACCAATAATCATGTTAATTCAAACCGATGGGAGATGAAGCCTGAAACAAATTGCCTCAATGTTCTAATGAATTAGCAAACTAAACTTCTGGGTCTACAGAAAATTTCAATTTCAATTTACAAATAACTTAGATCATTCAATGTCATACATTTTTTTAATTACCATTGATTCTCCACAGTCATAAATGCGCAGACCTACTAATGTGATTGCATTGACTTATGCAATCACTATCTTGCTTTTTTTCATATTATCTATCAAGCAAAACATGGCAAGTCAAAAATATTCAATCCTCATTCAGGTGATTTTTGGCCCAATGTTTCTCAGACCAACCTATGTCACAGAGTCGTTATAGGCAAAATGTCAATGCTGCTAATATCGGATGTTCTTGATTTGACAACATATGGAGATGCAGCCATTTTCCTTCTTATGTTTTACTCTTAGAATTAGAGTTAGAATTAGATGATACTGGTGGGGGGGGGAGGAGGAATGTGCATGGGAGTTTAGTTAGACATAACAATATTGTAACTAGTGTGAGAACCAAGGTATTTTGAAATAAGAGATGATAAGAAATGGCGGGTTGGAGAACTGGAGGGAAAGCCTGCATTTCAAACTAATTGGAGAATGTGATTTATGCTTTCATACTATGTGCTCAGGGGAGGGGAATTCAGATTTTGGCTTTGCCTATGTATGTGTCGATGCTATGCTATTCGAATAAAGATTATTTAAAGTAAACAATGCCTTGAAGTTCTTTGAAGAGTTTCATCTGTCGGAACCATGACACAAAAATTATAGTGCCATGTGCAATGCTTTAAGAAAGGTGAGGTACAAAGCTAACTAACAAACAAATTCTGGAACATGTCTAAATTAAAATTAGTATTACTGAGACAGCCTTCACTTCAGCTAGTTCACATTTGGTGCCCAGGCACAAAACCCTATGGATTGCTCTGTTTGGGTGCTTAAAATGAATGATTCTGCAATATATAGGAATTAGACGAATAGTCTTCCAACAGAGACAATCTGAGGAATGATAGTCCCCCATTTATATTACAGAAAAGAAAGAAAGAAATATTAGGGATCAAAAAGCAATTCAACAGAGTTTTATATGGAAATTAATAAGCAGAACACATCAAAAATTTATTCTTTTATGACATAGGAGCTGTAGTAGAGTCCAGCCATCATCTGGGAAAAATGTCTGTGCTAACATTTCTTTTCAAAAGATTTATCTGAAAAATATAATATATTGGGGAAAGTTGTGAACAAATATGTATATAAGAAATGAAAGGAGAAATTTATATTCAGTGATTGCATATTAGGTAAAAGTTGCACGCAAGAGATACTATCAGAAAAGTTGTAAATGACAAATCGATATAAAGTTTTGTTACAGATTTTAAAAAAAAATCCATGAAAACCTATGGGGCCTCGTCAGTACAGACAATGAATATGGAGCCATTTAATGTTGATCTGCATACCTCTCCTTACTATTAGAGGAACATTATTACATGTATTGACATCACAGGAACTGAAGATGTACAGGCCATTTCTTTACAAAAGCACTAAGTACTGTATTTCTCATCCTGAATGAAAAAGCAGGACAACCAGAGGACTTTTACATATGGGATGTAAGGATACCCCATATCATAGTTCGTGCCTGTTTCCTGAGATTTGTGCTTGAAGCTTTGTTCCAAGCACTTCTGCTTATAGTAATGCAGCAGGTGCCTGCCTATAAATTGAAGGGGGAGGGGGAAGTATCATATTGTCCAAATCGTGGAAGA
>NW_015394988.1:0-1860 GCF_001527695.2 Protobothrops mucrosquamatus | reverse complement strand
GTTCAACTTTCTAACTCCATCCATCTACCCATCCATTTCATTATATTCAGAGAATTGGGCTGCCAAGGTCATAAAAGCACAATTCTCTCTGAAAACTGTTCTAAATCTTTTTGGATTGCCAAAAATTGTCAGGTTCTGTGCTGTGTACCTTTATACTGTAACAATGAGGGCTGGAAATTTGCCCTTAAAAAGAGCATCTGGGGAAGAGGAAATTGCATATTTGTGGTGTCCATGCCTCTACATACACATCTATCATGTCCCATATGATCAGCCTGACTTATACTGCTGTGCCTGGGGGTGTTAGCTTGTTAATTGTCCTCTGAATGAAAGTTCTGCAATATTATTGACTATAATTGGCCTTCAATAGCCATGCCTACATGTGGCAAGGAATTGGCTGTAAGCATGACTGATAGATATGTAGGCAGTCCTTGACTTGCAACCATTTGTTTAGTGACTGTTCAAAGTTAAAATGGCAGTGAAAAAAAGTGATTTATGACTGATCTTCACACTTATGAGTGTCGCGGCATCCCCACGGTCACATGATCAAAATTTGGGTGCTTGGCAACCAGCATGTATTTATGATGGTTGCAGCAGAAAGGCATCACGTGATCATCATTTGTGAACTTTCCTAGCCAGCTTCTGATCAGCAAAGTCAATGGGGGAAGCTGGATTTGCTTAACAAATGCATGATTCACTTAACAACTGTTGTGATTTATTTAACATTCGCTTAACAACTATGGCATAAAACTGCATGCAATTCACTGAACAATTGCTTTGCTTAGCAATGAAAATTCTCGTCCCCACAGTAGCCTGTGGGAAGTCAGCCCCCCAGAGAAGGAAATATTAAAAGGGCAGAAACATATATTTCCTGAAAGGATTTTAAAGAGGCAGAAAAGCATGTCCAGTTTTCTTAATAGCCCCAGGTCTCCCTCCCCCAAGCAGAAACCAGCTCTGTAGAAATGCAGATATAAATAATCCAGGAAGGTTGGAGGCCCCCAGCTAGAAGATTAAGAAGACAAAGACACCTAAAATCTACATACCCCACCCAAACTCTAAGACAGGACATAATAGGATTAACCCACAGTTGCCAAAGGGACACAGGTCAAAATACATGACACAGGAAATACAAAGCCTCAAACAGGAACAGGAAACAACCTCAAGAGCCCCAGAGGGTATAAAAACCCACTCCTTACATGTGCTCTTTTCTCTTTTCTTCCAGAGCCATCTCTCTGTCTGGCTCTCCTCTTCAATAAACTGCAACCTCCTTTCTAAAGCAGTCGCCATGTTGTTTATTCCCAGCTTGGACTGAACCATGATGAAGACTTTTCCTTCAACAGGCCGTAAGTCAAGGACTACCAATTCCATTCAATTTCTAAAACAATTAGAGTGAGCCTCTATTGCCGTGAATCAGAGACTTCCTCTTTCTTCTACCCTCCTCTTCACCACAGGATGCAAAGCAGGATATAGCTAATACTTAGGAAACTGCATGAAGTTGTTCTTCCAAGGCAAAGACTCACACAGCAAGCATCTGGTGTTCTAATTAATCCCCATTCATTTGCTTTGAAAGAACTTAACACAGAATTGCTGAATGAAAAGAGACTCTTTGCAAAGCACTCATGATCCACAGGCAGCAGTCGCTTAACTGCGACATCATATATGTTTTTCAAAATTTGGAATGCTAACAAAGAATTAAGGGAGTACTGAGATAGCTATTTCTAACCTTGTTTGGTTTTTCATCAGTCAGACATACCCTTCCGAGATTCGAACCTGGGCTGTCTGCATGTTAAGCAGAAGCATTAGCCCTCTATGCCACAGGCTCTTTCTCACTTTGTTAGCTACAAGAGACAGGGGAAGAGAATG
>NW_015394987.1:9258-11119 GCF_001527695.2 Protobothrops mucrosquamatus | reverse complement strand
ATCCCGGGGTCCTTGATGCTCTCTGAGCTTGGTTATTTCCTTGCAAATGTTTCATTACCAAACTAGGTAACATCATCATTGCTAGAAGGGACTAGGGTTTGGTCTCATTTTTTTATACTAGTGGCCTGCCCTGTCAGTGTTAGTGGGGGTGGTCTTGGTAGTTCCTTAATTAGCTTGTTTGTAGTTCCTTGACTGGGTTTACTTCTTGATTGTTGATCAAATGTTAATCTTGGTGTTAATTGCTGCTCATTTGAATGTTGATTGCTGGTGAGGTGTTTTGGTCTTTTTGTCTCCTTTTTGTCTTTTTGATTATCTCCTTTGGATGGTATGTAAATGTTGTTTATGTCTAGTGCCTGTTGATGGCACTGAGTGCCAGGTTTCCAGGAATTCTCTAGCATTTTTTTGGACTTGGTCTGGGATGTTCAGTTTCTCAGTTGAAACTACGGTTATATCTGTGTGCTGTGAAAGTTTTCATCAGATTTTCTGACTGCCACCAGTAGTAGATGTTCTTGGATGCACTCTGCTAGTCTTCTGCCTGTGGCAGTCCTTAATGTTGTACTGTATGTTGTGGATGATTTCTATTTTTTTTTCTGGGGCTGCTTGGTTTTTTAGTTTACTTATGATGTTTTGGAAGGCTTTAGTTGGTTTGTGTGCTGTGGTTGTAACAGTCTGTTGGTGATTTCTAAGATATTTTTGATTAAGTGGCATGGATATCTGTTTTGGAAGACATTGTATAGACATTTCTTTTTTTCCTTAAAATGGGATTAAGCTTTTAGAAATGCACAAAAATTAGCACTAAAGTACATCTGATTTTTCTTTCACAGATATTGCACATCCGTGAAAAATATGTAATGCTAACACTTTTAGTTATAAGAAAATATTTCAGCAGGGAGTAGGATGAAGTATAAACATCAAATCCTCAAGCAAAAGTGATTATCTAGAACAGAGGTCCCCAACCTTTTGGGCACCAGGGTCCGGTTCCGTGGAAAAAGGGTTTTCTGCGGACTGGAGGAGGCATGGTTGTGTGCTGCCTCCATCCCAAGGATGGGTCTTTGCTTGTTTGTGCGGACCGGTTGCTGGCATGCCACTGCCCAGTACCGGTCCACAGACTGGGGGCTTGGGACCCGATCTAGAAAAATGTTTTCTCAACCTCCGCAACTTTTAAGATGCATAGACTTCAACTCCCAGAATCTCCCTGACAGCAAGGTTGGGTGAGGAATTCTGGGAGTTGAAGTCCACACATCTTAAAGTGAAGAAATAATCCAATTGATATCAAAGACTGAAAGAAAAATTATTTCTACTTGCTTCTTTTCTTTTAGGGAATCTTTAGACATTAATGTGGATACCCCAATGAAAATAGCAAAATTTATCCAGAAATTAATTGTGTTTTCATCTTTCCATATACCACTAAAATTGATTTCTGTAATCCTTAAATGCAAAATGGTGTACCATTGGGCAAAACATCTTGAACGAGTTACCTCAGATGGACTAACTTAAGAGAATGCATCCAAAATTTGGGGCCTTTTGACTCTCAAACTTTGGCAAATTTTGTAAATCATTTTACGACATAAATATTAAAGCAGTTTATGACATAATACAAAATGTCATAAAACTTTTCTGTGCTGTTTGACTGCTATAACAGTTCAACAGTTCAAGGAATCTTGGACTTCCGGTGGGACGGCGCGCCGATGGCGGCTCTTTTCGGAGCCGTCCGCTTGGGAAGGCGTCAGAGCCAGCATGAACAGCGGTCAGCAGCTGTTCAGCGGCTTGGAACCTTGTGCCCCGGGAGAAGGGGTCGAGGTGAGTACTCCTGGATAGGAGTAGAGTCCCAAAAGCTCTCCCTTTTTCTCGGGAGAGCGAA
>NW_015394987.1:0-7973 GCF_001527695.2 Protobothrops mucrosquamatus | reverse complement strand
GAATAGAGTTATTAGTATTGACTTAAGGGGAAGTAGGATATATTAAAATAATAATAGATTAGTTATATGTATAACTGAGTTAATTATATTGAAATAATTTGAATTGTATAAATATGATTTCGTTTTGATTAATTGATGGCCTTGCCACCATGTAAAATAAAACCAATAAAAATTTTGTTGGAAAAAAAAAAAAAAAAAAAAACAGTTCAAGGAATCTTGTCATGAAATATCTCTGAAATTATGACCAAATGGAGACGGGGAGACGGGTGGTCTAGTAATAAGCTTTGCTTGACAAAGCTTTAGATTATTAACTGCATTTTCTCAGTTTATATAATATAGTGAACTATTAACTTCATTAATATAACCTAACAAACAAAAAGTAGTTGGCTAGTTTGTGATTCATTAACCTATGTATTAAGATTAATCACTTTTCCTTCTTATCAATTTCTCCTGTATAGAAAAAGTACAGTACTCCTAACTTGTACAGGCTGGAAGAATGTTATGCAGCAACTAAAAAAAAAGTGTTTTACAGCTATCCATGGCTCTGAAGAGGGACTAGCAAAATTTCATACAAACTTTCCCACCAAGGCTGAACTGTGAGAGAATTCACAAAATTAACCTTGGTGAGTGTGTATATGCCAAAGTCAATGCAACCAAGTAACACGGCTGCCCTCTATTGGCCATTCCTAATTTCCAGAATGTTTTTCCCAACTATATACAGTATGACAAGATTGTTCTTCTGAACCAAAATGAAGATTATTCATTTTTAATGAAATTTCTACAAAAGAACTTGAATAAAGAAATTCAGTAAAAAATAGCTGAGGAGATAGAAATGTTTAAGGTAGGAAATATTATTTTTTAAATAATCTTTAGATAGACAGATAAACCTTCATTGTCATTTTTTACTGTGGGCACAATGGCACACATTAAAAATGAAATTTAGTTGCTTGCTCTCAAAGTGTACACATACATAACACACATTTAATCTTAATATTTAATAACCTTATTTTCTTCTAATAGGCTGAGATGTAAGATTAAGATTTTTTACATTATTCATATAATTGGGATCCACTGAAGTTGTGATTCCTTTCAAGGCATATAGTGAAAAGAGACATTTTTCAGGCAACTGACAAACCCATGGATGTCTCTCTGTGTGCATTCAAGCAGCAGTCACCCAACACTCATTGTATTTGTTCAGTGCAGTGTCTTCTAAATACTCTGAAATATTTTGCTTTTTAAATCAGATTTTCACTTAACTCATATTTTCATTGTAAATTTGTCCTTACAGTATTCCTAATTCTGTCCTAATTGTAATAGTATAATGACTAGGCTTTTTTTTAATGTGACATACAAAGTATATGTGTTCCAAATAATTTTCAGAGAAGTTTAAATTATTGAGGAATAGGACTACAAGTTTTGAAGCTATGTTCTTCCAATGTAATCTGTGAGTCACATTGAACTAAAAACTAAAATGACATTTTAGCATGTTATATGAACATGATCCATCTGGTCAGTTTATGATCCAGGGTGCCTTGGCAGTCCACAAATAGGGTAAACTGAGTACGGATTAACGACAAATTACCAGGTTATGTGAACCTGAGCCACTAAGTAGAAAATCTGAGCTGGAATTTAACTTTTTATTCATTTGCATGTGATAAAAGGTCCCCTTGAATTTGAGTTTGCTTGAATGCATGTAAATTCACCACTGCAATAGACTCAGTACTCTGAGGATACAGCCAGCAAACAGAGTGGTCTTAGAATTAACACTTGAAGTCAACTATCAGTGTAATGTATGTTTGGATGCAGCCTTTAGTATGCCATAACTTTGACTCAGTCACAGATATTTAACAGGATGATCTAATCTTCTGATTATGCCTCTGTGGTTCCCAAGAAGTGCATTCACTTTATTTCATCTTTCACAAGTGACATGATACACATCAATCACCATAAAGTCACAGCAGGTCAAAAGAAGAAGAGAAATCAATACTGAAGTGCTTTCAAATAAGATTATTTCTTGACTGGTTTTTACTTTATGCCAATGAATACCCATAGCTTTCAGTCTATGTTTTAATCTGTCATCAGACATTAAAACCTTACATTGTTAACAAATAAATCAAAGCTTTCAAGCTCAGCCTTTACATAATGGGGAAGTGTCAAAGTTTACTTAGAAGACCCAAATAATTCAATGGACCGTATTCCCTAGCAAAAATGAGACAAATTATGGTCTAAATTCTAAATGAAATATTTTAAAACAAAAATATAAATAAGATTAGAAATATTTTCTTTAATGCCTATAACTTATTTTTAAAGAAATAAGATAAAGGCTAAGGAAAAGAGAAGGAGAGAAAAAAACCCATTCATTTCTGGAGAGATAGCCATGTTATTTTTTTGCAGTAAATGGAAAAAGGAGTTTTCTAAAGATGCACAAGTTTGTCATTACATATACTTTTCCTGAATTAGAGGTGATCCATGAATGTTTTTAATAAATGTGAGAGTCTTCAACCCTCCCCCCCTTTGTTGTGTTTTATCACTCAATTGCTCACACCTGTATTGTAAATTGCAGATTGTGAGTTGCTGGGTCCCTTTGAACTGAAATAGTTACCAAGTTATAAAGTGTAGCTACCATTGCCAGACAGATTTAAATCAGTACAGAATATGTTTTATTCATTAAGCCAAGAACTCAGGGCTCTGGGCTGTAGAGGTAGAGCTGAGATGCAGAAATTTTTGAATGTTTCATAAAAGAACACAGGTGATCTGAACTAGAAATAAAATCTCTTCTATAATGTTAACTATAGATGTAGTTGCCTTAGGTACATATTTGAAATGCCCTATCCTGCAGAAAATGACTCTATATTGTTATTTAAGGCTCAGTTGTTGATTTAGATCACCAGATGTTCCACCACTTTGTGGAGGAAGAAATACAAGGTAAGATCTTGTTCAACAATATTCTCTAGAGTAGAAATCAGTTGTACCCACCCACTGCCATTCAGAGGAGAGACTCCTATAAAATTAGCAAATTTTGTTAAATGATGTACAGTATTTAATATGATACAGAAAAATCCCTGCTAAATAAAGAGATACTTTTAAAATGAGTTCTTACTTAGTATTCAACCTGAAATCCAACTTTTGGAGGGAAAAACCGCATATTCTGCCTGGGAGAAATCTGAGAAATAACTAGCAATCAGTCAACAACACTTAGTTGACATTATTTTTTAGCAATTCACATACAATTAATTGCCAAGTAAGACAGTATTTTCTAGACAAGTAGGCACAATTGCCATTGTGAATCAGAATGAGGTGGTCCTTGGCATTCTGAATTGTCCATTTATAGTCATGGGGCAAAATAAATATTTACAAGTGATTCAGTACTGTAATGGATCAAGGATACTCCAGGACTAACAATCAGTATGAAGACCATTTCCATGCCAGTGGAACCCACAGTCAGTTTTCTTTCTCTGGCACCACACCCCAGATTTCACACAGCCCTGAGAATTAAAGATTTCCAGAGGACTTCAAGAACTTATGGTAGTAATTCTTGAAAGGCTTTGATTTCGGCTATGTGTCACGGCTCTCACTTGCTTGAAAAAGATGAAAACTGATGTAAACTGAAGTCTTTATGATTGGGTTTTATAATCCACTTCTGAAGACTTGTGAAACAAAAATATTTCAACAGCAAGGGAATCTACAATCTTCAGTTAAGTTGCATTTTTTACCATTTTAAATCAAGAACTCTGTATACTGGAGGCTCAGAGTTCAGGAATAGTTTCCTGGACCACCCAAGGGAATAACAAAAACAGAAATATCATCTCCAGAGCCCAGTTTGTCATTGGCCAGCCTCCAGCCACGATCCTTCAGAACCCCTCTGGATCTCATTACCAACTCCTGGGCTGCCATGGTATACCTGGAAGAGAATTAATTAATTACTATTCACATGAAAATGGCAAGAAATCTAACATATCATTATGAAGTAAGTATTCGTAGGTGCACTATAACCATCTCATCATTTTAATTGCTTGATTGTGAAGAGGAAGGGGAAAAAAAAGAATGGCATAAGGTTATCCTCTTGCGATTTTAATATAAGCTAGTAGTAGATTCAGCCGGAAAGCTGTTAAGAAATAACAGAAATAATCAGAAGCACTTACAGTAAAATGAATTGAACTATTTGGACTTCATATTCAGGGGCACCAGAGTCCAAATCTCTATAATATCATGTAACAAAATACTTCATTCATTTCAGCAAAGGACATGGCAAGGTGGTAACAGAGGGAACTCCATGTATAGCATAGACTTGGCAGAAATGTGAGCTATTAAAAGCAGCCATGAATTGCCTCTGTAGTGAATTGCCTCTGTATTTTTACAAAAAGTAGAACTAAGGAGAAACTTCCTGACAGTGAGAACAATTAACCAGTGGAACAACCTGCCTCCAGAAGCGGTGAATGCTCCAACACTGGAAGTTTTTAAGAAGAGACTGGACAGCCATTTGTCCGAAATGGTATAGGGTTTTCTGCCTGAGCAGGGGGTTGGACTAGATGACCTTCAAGGTCCCTTCCAACTTTACTATTATTATTATTATTATTATTATTATTATTATTATTATTATTATTATTATTAGCAAACAAATAATTAAAAATAAACAGCAAGAAGTGTTTCCATTCCATAGCCCTATCCCATATTTGAAAGACTACCCATTTATTAATCTGTTTATACGTGAAAAGCTGGAAAGAAACTTCAAGATGGAAAAAAAGTTATGGAAGGTTGCCATCATGAATGGAAGATTGGGAGAAAAATCTGCCTGTTTTTCTTCTCAAAAATGCATTTCCAAAAAGTTGCAGTTCTATCCATGAGGTCCTAAATATGTGACTAACCTTGAAAATAGTACTGAACAGAATTCTGAATACAGGTAATCCTCAACTTATGAATGTAATTACTTCTAACTGTTGCCAAGTGACTGATCATAAGTCGCGATTCTCTCTTCTGTGAAACATTGCGGATTCTAGAAGCCCTCTCTCCCTTCCAGTTTTCAGTTAGTGCTCTATTTATATATAAAATGTAATTGCATCCAAGTTACATAAAATTAATTCAACATGGTGTCCTGATAAGCAAAACAAAGAATACAAACTAAGATTGACAGTAAGTGTTTCAGAAAGGACCATTCTAGCCAGTGCACAGTGTCATCCCCAACACTTGAAAGAAAGGAAATACAACTCTACTTACCTGCAAGGATCATTGGGCTCATAGCCCATCAATACATCAATGACCACCATGGCCACCTCTTGATCACTAGTGACATCCCAGAGGCCATCAGTGCCCAGCACCAGCACATCATCAGGGCAGTGCTCATACTGTGTGAGATCATAAATGTGCACCTGCAGATAAACACGAAGATACAACTTTGTTATGAATTTGCATCGTGAAAAAAGGTACCTAAGGGATCACTATCATTATGAACCTGCCAGTTAAAAATGGTAGGAATTCTCAGAGGTTTGAACTTAACAAAAACATGAATGGGCAGAAAGCACTTGAGACTACTGGCTTTTAAAAGCCAAATATTGGAGAAAATGGAACAAATTTGTCCAGATGTATTGGCTGATTTATAAAAGTGGGAAAAAGACATTTTAATTTTAACTTTGTTTGAAAATTTCTAACGGAACATTGATTCTTCTAAATTTCTCCAAAAGGAAATGTCCAGCACTTTCCAGAGGTCATGAATGCCCCATAAAATATCTTTACAATACCAACCTCAGTATTCATCGTTAATTGGTTCTGGGAGGCACAACTAGTACGAAAACGAGTATCAAACAAATTTTTCCCATAAGGAATAATGGAAATAAACTAAACAAAATAAATTCCCAAACTAAAGACAATGCACATTTTTAAGGCAATAAGTAAAAAGATAGCGTTGTATAGCATTACTTTACATGAGAAATAAACCTAAAATTTAATAAATACTTAGATTAAATAAAATAAAAACTTCACTTTACCTGTATTGATGAGAAAAACAGTGCAAAAATACACAAAATGACCACAGAAACTAAGATAAGATTGCAAGTGGATGTGCCCAGGGCAAAAAGCTACCATGTGACTAACACATGTCCCTTTGTTTCGGCTGAAAGGGTAACTAGACACGAGGCAAGTGAAACCAACAAGTTCTAGCTTGCACATTGAGTACCAAACAAATGAGTAATGGGACAAAAATTTCTCATCAAAATACATTGCGTACCAAATTCAATGAGTTTCAAAGCAGTTGAGTATCGAGGTACTGCTGTATTTATTTTCAACATTTCTATACCGCTTCCCATTCAAAGAAATCCTGAAGTAATTAAAGAATGTACTTTGTAACAGAAAGAAAACACAAATATTCTGATATACTGTTCTTAAAACAAATAAAGGGAAAGCTTATCTTTAAGGCCAGGGAAGTTAGATTTGTCTCTCACACCAGGGGTCTACAAGGGGGCATGTCATGGTATCACCAAACTTACTGGCACCACAGTTTTCAACTTCTATTTATAGAGGACTTAAATTTTTTTCACCATTAAGCCTTCAATTTTTTGTCCCTTCCTATTTGAGAAGGTCTGGGGGCTAAAATATGTAAATATGGAAGGTGATATTTGTGTGAAGAGTTGCATTAATCGAGTTCCAGAGTTTTCAAAGCATGCCCATCTCCAAGTATACACACACACCCAGACACACAAGCACGTAGATATAGATACACAGAACACAATATAAATACAGGTACTCCTCCACTTACAACCACAATTGAGCCCAAAATTTCAGTTGCTAAGCAAATAATTTGTTAAGTGAATTTTGCTCCATTTTACAACCTTTCTTGCCACACTTGTTAAGTTAGTAACATGGTTGTTAAGTGAATCTGGCTTCCTCATTGACTTGGCTTGTCAGGAGGTCATAAAAGGTGATCACATGACCTCAGGACACTGCAACCGTCAAAAATATGAATCAGTTGCCAAGCGCCTGAATTTTGATTATGTGACCATGAGAATCCTACAATGGTCGTAAGTCTGAAAAATGGTCATTAGTCACTTTTTTCAGTGCCGTTGTAACTTCAAACGGTCACTAAATGAACTGTTGTAAGGACTGCCTGTATATCTCAAGGTCCAGAACATTAGTTTTGTTGTGCTCACCTCTGGAACGCAAGATAAGAAAGGTTTAATGTGGATGTTGGAGTTGTAAACTTTGAGATCATGGTCTCCTAAGCCTCGAGTTACCCCAATGGTTGCCATCATTCGAGCCTAATCAGAAAAACAAGTAGCTGATAAAGACTTGATGCAATACGAAGACATTTATTCAATTCCACATTGTTAGAAACAAGATTTGTTAGTGCAAAACATTGGAAGACTAGATATCTTTCACTGAATTGGTGGTATTTAAAAGTCTGAAAAGTTGCTCTATCTAAAAAATATATATCAAAGCATCAAAAAGCATTAAGAAACTCAACAGAAGAAAAAATGTTTTTAAATTTGGTCACCATATATTTACTTTATCAAGAATGTTTTTCTTAAGTAACTACTTTCAGCTGTACAAAAGTCATTTTGAAAAGCAATATTAGAAATGGATATTTAAAGTGTCATATTAATTTCTTAAAGACAAAACTGTATATGTCTTCATGTGTATACTTTCCTTTTAGGTTTCCCATTTATTTTTCGTCTTAATATTTTTTTAAGTTGCTAGTTTTCCCTCTTTTTCTTTCTTCAGTAAAAATGCAAACAATCCAAATGCTAGATGCATTTATTTAGTATCAAAACATTAATCCCATTTAAAAAAAAACACCTGTTGACTCTAAAACTGTAACATAAAACTGGCATTTATTTAAGTGATATAGATGTGCATAACCTGGTTTCAATTCCATTATCCTTCAACCAACCCTCCCCCCCCACCCCATGCTCATTTAATCTAACATTGTCTCTGTTCACTGAAAACGAATAGCACAAAGACTCCCATATTAGTTTTAGCACTTA
>NW_015394986.1:9763-11120 GCF_001527695.2 Protobothrops mucrosquamatus | reverse complement strand
CTTCTCCCCTGCCACCAAAGGGGAAAAAAATCTTTGATCTATGGAAGAAACATAGCATCTAGAGAGAATCTATTTTATTGAAGGTATAAAGTGCTCAATTGATTGAATAATCAGTAAAAGACTCATAATTAATTGACTCAGAAAAATGTTAGTCACTTGACAAACCTACTTTTCATGTGCCTGTCAACGCTGCTAACATTGGATGTTCTTGCTTTGACAACAGATGGAAATGTAGCCATCTTTTCTCTTTCGCTTTTAGAGTTAGTTGATGCTGGGAGGGGGGATGTGGATGAGAGTCCAGTTAGTCATAACAACAATAACTCAGCCGTGGGAATCAAGGTTATTGCGCACAGAGTTGATAAAGATTTGGCAGGCTGGAGAGCTGGGGAGAAAGCACAAGTGCTTCAAGCTAATTGGGGAATGTGATTTATGACAGTTAATTGGAGGAGGGAATTGTGCTTTGCTACTTTGTGCCCAGGGGAGGGGAAATCAGTTTTTGGCTTTAACTATGTAGTGCTGATACTTTGTTTCTTGAATAAAAGATTCTTTAAGGTAAGCGCTGCCTGGAAGTTCTTTTGGAGAGTTTCATCTGTTGGAACCATGACAGTGCCATTCAATGGGAACCAAATCTATCATTGCCCTAATGTTCCTTAGCTTTAGTTTCTTCTATTCAAATGACCAACATTTTAGAGCTATAAAAATGTGGCTTATGTTGCACCAAAAGCTAAAGCGACTATGATAAAATTTGGAATAAGATTATGCAAGACAAACCATCTTATTATTTCTGTTGTTCTTGTTCAAAAAAATAAAAAATATGTCTTCCTTCCTTCCTTCCTTCCTTCCTTCCTTCCTTCCTTCCTTCCTATGTTGATTTCTGGTGACTACCTGGACAAGTCCCTGTGGTTCTCTTGGTAATAATTCAGAAGTGATTTGCCCTTATCACCTTCTCAGGGCTGAGAGAGAGTGGCTGGCCCAAGATCACCCATCTGACTTTATGCATTGTTTCCTGGGTCCTAGCTTGCTGCCTTAACCACTACACCAAACTGGCTCTAATTTTCTTACTACTAGGTTATCTGTTGTGTTCTTTGTATTCCCCCCCTTAATCCCCTATGCATATCCTGATCACCCATTAAGGGTGATTGCCCTTCACCATTGATCGCCCATTAAGGGTGATTGCCCTTCTCCATCTGCACACAGTTTCATGCCCGTTGCTGGTTGGCTAACTAGCAACAGGGTCTTGCCAGCCAATGGAACTGTGTGATTACAAGCCAGGGGAATCCCATAAAAGAGGGCTCCCCTGGCCCAGAGAGCCAGTCCGGATTTACTTGATGCCTTGCCAATAAACCGAGAGCTGACT
>NW_015394986.1:4247-6232 GCF_001527695.2 Protobothrops mucrosquamatus | reverse complement strand
ATGCCCGTTGCTGGTTGGCTAACTAGCAACAGGGTCTTGCCAGCCAATGGAACTGTGTGATTACAAGCCAGGGGAATCCCATAAAAGAGGGCTCCCCTGGCCCAGAGAGCCAGTCCGGATTTACTTGATGCCTTGCCAATAAACCGAGAGCTGACTGTCACTCGACTCGTGTCTTACTGCCTGCGCGATCTAACATTATCAATATATAACATTTTCCTATGTACCATATGCCATTTCTACTCAAGAGTCCACATGTGTTGGTTTATTTAAACAATCTCTCATTTCTTTTTTCCAGATGACCTTAAAAGTAGCTAACAGAACATGTAATTAAAAACACTGACATATAAAATGTAATAAAACCATCACAATTTGTTATGAAAATCATACATAACATTGAAGCTAATGACAGTCTAATGTGGCAGTGAATGGGACTGTGCTTCTTCTACTCAGATGATCAACATTTTAGAGCTATAAAAATGTGGCTTATGTTGCACCAAAGCATTTATGGTCCCATCAGTCATTTAATAGGATCCTTTCTTCAACTGATATTACAAGGAACATCTAAACATTACCTGGAAAGCTAAGACAGACGAGCGTTAAGTGGAGAATTGAAATATAAAGTTGAAATATATCCTAAATGTTTGTCTCTACCTAAAAAATTTAATGTATTGTTTTGTACCCGGTTTGCATTTAAATCTGCACCATGTGCTTGATTTCATAATTCATGTTGGGGGCGGAGTGGAAATGATTACATTTGTTTTTCTATTGATCTACCTTCCTTCCTTAAAGGATCTTTATATGTTAAAACTATAATCTGAATATAAGAAAACAATCACCATGGAGATAACCTTTCTGTGTACTTTTCTCTGCCCTCCCGCAACATTAATGCAGTTCTAAAGTTAAAATACCAAGCCCTTAGAAAAGATTCAAAAAGTTAGAATTAAACCTGCTCTGATTATTGTCTGGATGCCGTGTGCAGATATTAGTGCAGATACATGGAACAAAGATTGGGTTGGGTTGTTTTAAAATATTTTCTTGCCAAAGGGAAAGGTTACTTTAACCCTGTCTGCTCACTTTTCTTCTCCTCAAAATTATAACTAATCATCCCATGTGACTTGAGATGTATGCAAACTGGGATATATTATATATTTACAATACCGTCATGAAAGCACAATTGGGATGTGGAGATCAGCAACACCCTTTTGTATGTTCATTCAAAGTGAAATCCCCCTACGTCTATTTTTATTTTAAAGATTAAAGAACTACTGGGCTTTTGAAATAGGAATTCTGTGTGCATAGTTGAACTTGCTGAGATATGATATTTTAAAAGGGACTGTTTGATTGTTTCTATTCTGGTGGTATTTCTACTTTATTGTTGGCAGTAGTGATGGTGGATATTTAACCATCAGCATTATTGTTCTCTGTTATGTAATTTTCCTGTCCTCCAAAGCCTTCCTGTCTGCTCACATTTCTTATTCTGGAACAAAAAAAAATTAGCAGAGGAGTTCCCTTACATTGACTTCCCTTGGGATATTTAATTGAAATATGGGAACCAGTGGAGAAAGGATAATAACAATGAAAATGAACTCATTCCTACGTTGGGAAGAGAAGTGAGAGGATGATTTTTGCATGTCACTAACTCAAGTCATCATGACATTTTCAAATGAAGCAGCAGGATCAGCCCTACCTCTGCTGTACACTGTAGAATCTTTATTGTCTGAGTTCAAGGGTTACTCAGCCTCTGAACAGAACCGGGGAACCCTTGAATAGGCTTGCGTGTGAGAGAAGGAGAGGATGGCTTAACAAGTCCTACCTGAAGCAAAGCAGGTAATGGTTCCCACACTCACTGAAGCCAAACTGCAGGCTCAACTTATTCAATCCTAGAGAGAAAATCCCCCACTCTTTTATTAGAAAAGAATGTAGGCATTAAACAAGGGACAACTTGCTACCATTTTATGGCAACCTAAATTTGCATTCTGAGATGG
>NW_015394986.1:0-1496 GCF_001527695.2 Protobothrops mucrosquamatus | reverse complement strand
TGGCCACAGTTTAGAAAGTCATGGTTACATTTCTGCTGGGACCTGTCAGTCTCATATACCTTTTCTGTTTGAGGCTGCATACAAGGCTAATACAAATTCTCCTGCTTAAGCAGGGGGGCTGGACTAGAAGATCTCCAAGGTCCCATTCTATTCTATTCTATTCTATTCTATTCTATTCTATTCTATTCTATTCTATTCTTACAAAAAAGTCCAGAATATCTTCCTATTAGGGTAACTTTTCAAAAGATCTTCAGAGAAAGTGAAGTAGAGGTAGTTTTCATTTATCAACTGTCATATTTATCGACCGTTCCATGGTGTAAAAAATACATATCTTTGCAACCAATCCTCACATTTATGATGGTCGCAGCATCCCACGGTCACGTGATTGCCACTCTTGCGCTTTCTAACCAGCTTCCATCAAAGAGAATGAATGAAGAACGTTGATGTCAAAATCGTAAGTTGGAGTCATGTGACGGTTTGCTTAATGACCTCAGTGATTCATTTAACAACTGAATGGGAAGTGGCATCATGACTCCATTGCAGCCACACTGTTTTCTGCTTAGTGACCAAAGTGCTTAGTGATAGAGTTACATGTCCCAACTGGGATCTCTAAGCGAGGACTACCTGTCAGTTATGCAGAAGAGGAAAGGATTGAAAAAGTAACCTGATAGTGCTAACTCTTAAGGGAGCTTTTAACAGGCAGATTTGCAATTTGCCAATCCCTGTGGATCCTTAGAGTAGTTACAACCTACTCAGCAACATAGAACTTTGGGGGACAAGCAGTAACATTGGCTTTCTCTATTATTTCTGTTCTGGTTTTTAAAGTTCTGTTCCGTTCCCCGTCTTTCTCTCTTAGATATCTGTATTGCTTTAGAACAGGCCAGTTTCTTACCCAGCCAGGCTTGCTCTTTTTACTGCTTGAGGAGAAAGGCAAGCTTCATCTTACAATTCTGACTAGGGCGGCAGCTGTATATTATTTCAGCTTGCCTGTCTCCACTATGGAAATGAATCAATCCAGGATCTAGGTTGAGGAGGCAGTGGGCAGTGGGCATGGGGGTACGGGGAGGGCCGGGGGGGCATGGGGGATGCCTCTCTGGGGCCAAGGCCGAGCCTGTCTGAGGGACGCGGCGTGGGAGTGGAGGGGGAGGTGGTTGGGGGGGTCAAGAGAGGGTGGGATGATTAGTACGGTCAGTGGGAGGGGCAGATATGGCGGGAGCAGAGGACCATATTGGGTTTGGGGAGCACGCACACGCTGTTTACAAGCGTGTGGGTGCTCCGGTCCTCAGGGCTCTACTCAGTTTCCAGGGAACTTAGATCCCCAGGCCCGGGATCACCGGCTGATGTTATGCAACGCCAGGTCGGTGGTAAACAAAGCCCCCCTCATTCAAGATCTTATTCAAGAGGGGGGTGCGGACCTGGCGGGTATCACCGAGACCTGGCTGGGCACGGAAGGGGGAGTGCCCCTCGTTGACATCTGCCCGCCGGGTTTCCAGGTA
>NW_015394985.1:9575-11132 GCF_001527695.2 Protobothrops mucrosquamatus | reverse complement strand
ACACACACACACACACACACACAAACACACACACAAACACACACAAAACCTCATCCCCATGCCGTCCTTGGTCTTGGCTCTCAAGTAACTTTTAAAATTTTAATTGTTTCTATATTTATCTTTTTTACTGTTTGTAAGCCAACCAGAGTTGCCTTATCGAAGAGATGGGTGGCATAGAAATAAATAAACAGACACATAATGTGAAACACACATTAAAACTAATGAGCTATCGCCGACTGTTTGCCTAGTCCAGTCAGGATTGGGAGCTATGAGCATTCTGGACAAATCACCAGCACCAATGCTCTCCTTTCAAAAGCAAAGATAATGATATGAAAGGAGATGGATTGTAAAACATTTTAACATTTTGAGCCCACTTCCTTATTATATTAACTGGAACAACCTAGAACTAAGGAGAAACTTCCTAACAGTGGAATGGCTTGCCTTCAGAAATGCTTCATCACTGGAAGCTTTTAAGAAGAGATGAGACTTGTCTGAAATGATATAGGATCTCCTACTTGAACAGGGTCTTGGACTAGAACAGCCCCCCCCAACCTTTTGGGCACCAGGGACTAGTTCCATAGAGAAAGGTTTTTCCGTGGACCCCAGGGGGCATGGGTTTGCGTGCTTCCTGCATCCTGTGGATGGGGCTTCGCTTGTTTGCACTGCCCAGTTGCTGACATGCCACAGCCTGGTGTTGGTCCACGGACCTGGGGTTGGGGACCCCTGGACTAGAAGACGTCCAAGGTCCATTGCAACTCCTTTATTTTGTAAGACATTCTGTAAGATTCTGTCAGGAGCTCAGGATGGTGCAGCTTTCAAGCAGGATTCACACCCCTCAATTCTACTTGAAAGTGCATTTGCCTTCACAACCATCCAACAGACCTACTCTCCAATACTATAATGTGCACAGAATGAGAACTACTTTGCACACTTTGATAATTAAAACACACACCAATAAAAGAGCATTTAAAATACACTCTGTGTGATACAGGTGCACTAATGGGCATTAAGGTATCCCTGGGTGCCCTGTATCCAATTAAAAGACCATTGTATCCAAGAAGAACTGAGGCATAAAAGTACAGAAAACCAAACACCAATTATGTTATTCTTCCTACAGCTGATTTTCTGACATTTTCACAGCAGTCACATTATATTGGCTCTAGATCATCTGTTGCCACATGCTCTTGCTCCAGAAGCATAATATTTATTTGGACCTTTGTTCCCTAGTCATACCATATTGTAGCTTGTGCAGCTTAGACTTTCGTGAACTCCAGACTGCCTGATTTTCAAACATAAATAATTAACACTCCCATAAATGATAACTGCTATAGGGCCTAAGCATGAAAAGCAGGGTACATTTTTTTTTAGAATTAATAGTGCCCAAATGTCACAATTAACTTATTTTGAAGTCAAAATATATTTAATAATAAATGGACACCCTCTGGTGGCATTAGTACCACATACATAAATAAGAGATGAGAAAAGCAGCATGATTGAAATATAAAGCAACTACAGGCTTGGCTTGGATAATTTTGCCTCCATCAAATACTTCTTCAG
>NW_015394985.1:3211-6894 GCF_001527695.2 Protobothrops mucrosquamatus | reverse complement strand
TATTGGGCTGGCTTTTGGTCCAAAACTCCCATAGGAATGAAGTATCTCATTTAACAACTATGGTGTTCAATTAATGACTGCCGTGGTTGCTTAACAACCAACAGAAAAAAGTTCATAAAATCAGGTTGGTCACATGGATTCCTTGGCTTATGACCATCAGGATTTTCAATGGAGACTCCAGGTTCTATTACAGTCATACATTGAGGACTATTTATATTCATATCAAACCCCAGTGCTTGCACATAAAACCTAACATCATTTAATATTTGCCCATAACTTTGTAATTGATTGGAAATTTTGCCCATAACATTGTAATTGATTGGAAATTTTGCATTTAAATAAATTATCATTGCATTTTGAAAGAAAGTATGAGTTTGGTAGAAATAAACTCATGTTACTTGTAAGGATGTTAGGGTTGATTCTGTCATTGCATTCATTTATTCAACTCCCAATCTTAATAGTGCAAAGATGGTTCCTTCTCAGAAATCTTAGTCTATCATTCTTCTCTGTAAAGCTGACATTTCTTTCTAATGCTGGAGTGTCCTACCCTTAACAGGCATTTCATAAGAACAAATTCAACATACAATGTTCAGAATGCCACAAAAATGTTCAGTTCTACTTCCCCTCACTAATTTAGAGAACAAAGAGAATCTAATGATCTGTGACATTGGACTGATAGGCTTTGCATTATTATACAATTGTACTAAAGAAGGATCCTAAAATCCAAAGTACAAAGAATATATTAAAGAAAACTTTGAGCATTATATCAGTTAAAGATGACAGGACAGAGAAGGAAAGTACATTATATATACCAATCAATCAAACCTGATAACAAATCTATCTGATATTCTGGAATGCTATAATATATATTTTGAGTATTGAATTAAGAAACTATAAAATTACAGGCTGTCAACCCATATTAGCTTATTATCCATCCTGAAAAAGGGCAAGTAATAACATGAAATTAGTGACTTAAGATGCAATATATTAAATCAATCAACTAAAATGCAGTGAGTGTTAGCATTTTGCCAGCAACTACACCAGTTTAACCCAGCCATCAAAATTTAATTCATTTCTAAATATTGATGATCCATATGGCTCTGCAAGCTAACATTCCCAAATTATCTTTATATAAACTAAAAACTCAATTTGGATTAATGCAGCCCTTGGCACTTTTAGGATTTTAACCACCACAACAAACTTACATTCAACAATGCAGAGGTGAGACCAGAATTTACATTTTGTCAGAATCCTAAAAATTTTTTCTTCTTGTAAAAAATAAAAGAAAAAACCTAAATCTTGTGTTGTGTAATAATGTCTGAAGACCAAAATATGTATGTAGAACAGAACCCCAGATAATGTAACTAATGCAATTAATAAAACTACCATAATTTATGTATGTTATGATGTATTTATTTAACATGTTGCATATATAGTATTCTAATTTCCAAATAATTAATACTTGAGTGAATGTTATATAAATCTTGGTGTATGATAAAGAAAAAAAAATTAAAAATGCAAATTCTGAAAAAGCTGATTTAAACTGTGTTTTCAATTTTTTTAATTTATCGCATCAGAGCTACATCTACAACCATGCAAAATATAAATCTCTGGATACTACTATGACAACACAGGCATCACACATTAAAAAAGCACTATATGTGATGTGTGACTCTTCTGTGTTAGTCATTCTAGCCCTATTTTGTTAACAAAATTCTATAATGGAAAGAATACAATATGAAAGAAGTGTCAGAATTATCAGGAGCAGTACTGTGAACATTACACAACGTTTGTGTCAACGCTGTAACATTGGATGCTCCTGCTCTGACAACTGATGGAAATTGCAGCCATTTTTACTTTGCTTTTAACATGCTTTTTCTTCTGTTTAGAAATTAGATGTTGAAGGGGGGGATGGGGTGAATGCTTGAGCTCAGCTAGCCATAACAACAATGCAGCTTCATGGGAAACTCAAGGACACAAACTGATAACGTTTTGGCGGCCTGAGGAGCTGGGAGGAGAGCCTGCGCTCCTGGCTAATTGGAGAATGTGATTTGGGTCACTTCAGCTCATTCCCCTCCCCTGCTACACTTCTCTAGGACGGTCGCGTACCACCTGCCACATGTCAAAGTACCACTGGTGGTACGTGTATCACCGGTTGAAAAGCCATGATATAGACACAACCACCTGGAAAGTGCTAGCACATAACGTCCTACAAGGGCTACCAAGTTTATGAAGCAAGGCTCGCTGCTGAAAAAAAAACAGAACCTGATCTTTTCCAGTGCAATGAATTACCGAGACATTCATAATAGCCAAATCTCACCATTATTGCATAAATATTCAGGGCATAGAGGATAATTTTACATCTTCCTGCTCCTTTCAAACACCAACCTTGCTATAACATACAAAATTTCCAGGGAAAGGGAAGCGTGTTTATGGAAACCTGCCTGGCACAGGAAAAAAGCCAGAATTAGATTGAAAAGAGAAATTTAAAATTGTGTAATGGAATAAAAGGCAACGCTGGTTTTATGGACTGTTTTAAGGATTAAGATTTAGAGCTAGAAGCAAGAAAATATATATACTACATATATATAGGAGCGTGATTATTAGAATAGTTATTTTAAACAGATTAACTGGATTTGTGTATTCATGTAATGTTTGGGAATAATAGATTTAATTTGATGAAAATCATATATTGGAATTGAAAAAATTATGACTGTTTAGATTTGGATGGTGTCAATAATTAATGGAGTATTTTAAATTAGTAGGATGACCTTTCTGTATGACAACAAAGACGTGATAAGGCATGATAAGTAATTGGAGAAAACTTGAATTCTGTTTAATGAATTTGAATGAATTAAGGTTTAATATTATTTTGTTATTTTAAAGAGATGGATTGATTGTGGGATTACATATGTATAGGGTTGATTAATATTTTATTGTTTTTAGGATACTTATTGTGTAGTTGAAGAAGAAACAAATGAGATTGGTGATAAAATGAGGGATGTGAGAGAGTAAGAATTAGAATTGATAATTTGTTGTTTTAAAGTTAAACTATGGTAATTCAAACTGATAAAGTTATAAAACAGGTTTAGCAGTAATAGAAATTTAAAATAGAAATGGAATATTTTAAATGTATTATGTTATTCGAGGGAAATAGAGAGGGGACAGTGAAATGTATTGAATTGAGTTGTTTATATATGTCTTTACTTTTGAATGTTTGACCACTCAAACACCACGGTAGGTCCTGAGTACTTTTTCTTAAGAAATTAAAAAACTAATAAAATGTGTTTAAAAAAAATATTTCCAGGTTCTGCAGAGTAGCACTTAAATCTGTCAGATTACCTGTGCCATAGACCAGTTTTAATGAGCATTAGCTTGTTATTCTTGTTATTTGTATTGTGATTTATCATGTTCTTTTATATTGTTCCTCCTCCTCCTCCTCCTCTATTTTTGTTTTTTTAGCTTTTTATAGGTGATTTTTTAAATATATATATATATATATATATATATATATATATATATATATATATATATATGACTGATAGCACTTAAAAAAGTGAGACCACCAGGAGAATTATGAAACCATAAAAAGGTTTAATAAATATAAAACGCCGAGCTTTCGCCGGGTCCTCCCGGCTTCATCAGGGCAAACTGCCACGAATGTGAGATGTGCTTTATAAGGA
>NW_015394985.1:0-2565 GCF_001527695.2 Protobothrops mucrosquamatus | reverse complement strand
GAAAGCTCGGCGTTTTATATTTATTAAACCTTTTTATGGTTTCATAATTCTCCTGGTGGTCTCACTTTTTTAAGTGCTATCAGTCATGAATTTACCTAGGAGACAACCTTTTATTTTTAGTTTATTGTGTAATATATATATATATATATATATATATATATATATATATATATATATATATATATATATATATATATATTTCTCTTTAATTTTTTGTACCTCATCAGGTTGGGGACTCCTGACTTAGACGATGAGATAAGCAGAATATAAATGTAATTAATTAATTAAATAAAAGATTTATATATACTGTACTACATGTGACTGAAATGCTATCTAACTGATGGTCTAAAAAGAATTCTGAAACTGTAATTGTGAGCCTTTATAACTGAGGTTCATAACTTTATCAATACTCCTGAAGGAATTACTTAAACAAAAGAGAAAGACGGGTGTCTAGGTATCTTGAATATCTTACCTTTATTTTAAGGATAAAAATTCAAAGAATTGTGCATACATTTTGTAAATTAGTTTAAAAAAATAGATTTTTTAAAACTGCAAATCTTAGAGCAGAGCATGTCTTTAAACTGCACAGTAATTACAATTCAAGGTTGATTTCCCCCCTTCAATGGCAACAGCTTTTGTTAAATCTATTTTATAATTTTCTTGCTTATAGCAATAGGATAATAAGATAAACAAATTTGAGAACTTATATTCTAAGAATTGTAGATAACGCTTTGAATAGCTTTTACAGCTCAATCTTCATTTTTTTCTAGATAGTAAGCTTTATAGTTCATCCAAAAGGTTAATGCTCATTCTTCCATCACAAAACATTTAATAGCAGCATAGGATTAATGATCCTATGATTTCATCGTTTAATGTTATGTACACAGCACTTCATTCTTGTCATGCAATACATCATTGTGACATTTTAAAAATCCTAACTACATCAATTTCTTTAATTAACTTATTTAACTTGTACTGTACTTTCATTTAATGAATGGTGTAATGAGTTGGACCTATATACTTTTCTACTTGTTTGTTTATTTGTATTCTGCATTTATTATTTTTACAAATAACACAAGGCAGTGAAGGTATCAAAAACTCCTTCCTCCACCTATTTTCCTCACAACAACAACCTTGTGAGTTGGGTTGGGCTGAGAGGGAGTGTCTGAATCAATTGTCAGTAGAGAATCTTTTGTCTAGGTTTCTAAGTGTGCCTCACTTATCCAGCTAATAGCTCATGACACCAACTGTAGTGCTAGATATATATTATGTATAAATATAAAATATATGTATATTTATAAATATAAATTTATATTTATAAAATAAAATATAAAAACACAGACAAATGCTTAATTACAACAGAACATAGTTTCAAGATAAAAATATAAAGCCATTTAGAGTCACGTGACTGATGTGACAATATACTTGTTATGCATAAATAAACATATTCCAGGGCAGCTCAAAATACTTAGAAGAACTTGGTGCTCAATCAGGCTTGATGATGATCAACTATTTTAAGATCAGCTATTACTTTCATTTTAAAGCTGTTGATTGGGAGTATCAAATTGCTATTTTTTTTATGTCTGAACACCTAGCCACTGCTGTGCCTTGATTGCCTTTCAAATCTCTGTAATGTACTGATTTTTATATTGCCTGTACCATGATTTCACCATTTTTGCCATCCGCAGCATTATTCTTCGGCTTTGATTTTTGGGCTGTCTATTCTTTGACCATGAGAGACTCCTTGAAGAATTATAAGTTTGATTGTGCTACTAAGCATTGGTTGATTGATTGATTCCTAGCAAGTTGTTTTTGATTCCTAGCAACTACATAGACTTCCATGTGATGGAAGTCCCACATCTTTCAATGTGCACATGATCCTTCCCTGTAGATGCCTTGAGGCTACTCAAAGCATTCAAAGAGGTGGAGAAAAATCACTGTGGATAAACCCAGAAAACAACTAGAAGCAGCTTCTAAAAGACTTTGCAGAAATGAAGCATCTTTCATTATTCAAAAAGAGATCCTTTATGCTCCCCTGATGTTCAAACTGTTACAGAAAAGGAGCCCCTGAAACTCTTAAGTCTTAACACATCTTAAGTGTGTTTAGTCTCTTAACACTCAAGCTTAATATTCTAATTGTAATGATCTGTAATGATTATTGTTTCATTGTTCAGGCAAAATTACTATAATTTCCAATTGCATTTCATGTTTTATATACTGTGCCTATAATTGCTATTGATAGATTGGATTTTAACAATAGCCTGCAGTTTATAATAAAGCAAATAATATATTCGGTTATGTAAAACCATATGAAAAATTTATATGAAGCAAAAGTCATGTGGTTAATTTGTGGATACATTTTTTTCCCTTTTGGCAGAAATGGATAATTTGATTTTAGGTAGAATCCCTTAAAGAGGAAAAACTTTGCATCTTCCAAGCAAATCAGAGAAAAAGCTTCTAACCCTTTTCTGTGTTTTGGAATGGAATTAATTTATGGACTGTTCCATACATTATTTCTCTAATTTTACCATGGCCATCTTACAGTATGAGTCAAGAAACCACATT
>NW_015394984.1:0-11132 GCF_001527695.2 Protobothrops mucrosquamatus | reverse complement strand
TCTCTTCATCAGAAGACAGCGCCCCGTTACAGACATTTCCAAAGGAACTGCTTGCCTTCAACTTGGTGGTCTCACGATCTGGCGTGGCCTCCCGTTTTTTTCTCCTTCCAAAAAACTTTTTGAAGGGCTGAAATTTACTGCCCTTTTTCTTATCTGCAGATAACAAGGCAAAAATACACACAAGGGCACATCATCATTTGCACATCTGCAAACACTCGTGGAAACAAAAACTTAGTTAAGAAGCCACCCAAAAAGATGGGAAATGCAAACCAGTTGCAAGTCTATGGAAATATTAGACATTAAAAGCACATCTGTCTATTGCAGTTGAAGAAGACCGTATCTTGCAAAAACAAAAGTCATAAAAAATGTTCATCCTGTAGTGTTTTTTTTAACTTCACTTTTTATATAGAGTAGATGTTGAGTCGATTCAATTATTAGATAGAGACCTTCTCATCTGAAATATCTGTTTATACAATATATTTTTCTTGCTTAATAAGGATGAGAAAGTTTATAACCATTTGAAGACCCATTATGTAAGGGGAGGATAATTTATCAGGTGTTTTTTTTAAAAAAAAAATTCAGCATCCAGCCAGGCTGGATATTTTTTTTTATGTTTAATGTTAGATGTTTGAGTCATTTTTTTTCCTTTTTTTACCTTTTTTGTACATAATTTTTTCTTCTTTTTTTTGTTGTTGTTACTGTTGGATGCATGTTTTTTTTTGTTTTGTATTTTATTTCCATTAATAAAACATAGTAAATATATATTAAAAAAATGGTCATCCTGTAGTGCAGGGGTCTTCAAACCTGGTCCTTTTATGACTTGTGGACTTCAACTCCCAGAATTCCTCAGCCACCATGCCTGGCTGAGGAATTCTGGAAGTTGAAGTCCTAAAGTCATAAAAGGGCCAAGTTTGAAGACCCTGCTGTAATGCTTAGAGATGATCAAGATACTTCTTTAAAGAAATGGTAGAAGACTAGTTTCAACAATAAGAACGCTTCAGCACTATAAACCTGAACGAGGAATGGCTTTATTTAGATTTTCCTGGCATTAGGCATGAGTGTTGCTCATCTTCCTAAAGCAGTGTTTCTCAACCTTGACAATTTTAAGGTATGTGGACTTCAACTCCCAATGCTGGCTGTGGAATTCTGGGAGTTGAAGTCCACATACCTTAAAATTGTCAAGGTTGAGAAACACTGTCCTAAAGGAATGTCAAGTACAACAGAAGTAGGGCAGGATCATGGCTATCATTGCATTCGCAGCTGGACTGTCAAATACAGAATAGGAGGCAACTTGTAAACTTGTCTGCATTTGAGTTTCTGTGTGTGCTTTTGCTGGTTAATCCATTCCAATTCACTTTATTGCCTTGTAAAATGTAAAAAAAAATCCAGAACTTTTCACAGCACACTACAGATATGTTTCCCAGTTTTGATAGAGACAACTATATACCAAGTGGTGATTTTTCAAGTTGTCCTTGTAACTCCTTGTTTATTATTTGCCAAAGGGGAGATATTTTTGATGAACCGCTAACACAGGAGACACTGTATAACAGTATCTAGCTTACTACAGCTAGGACATTGAAGACCTTAATAAATCATAGTGGCTTACAATTTTGGTAAATTATTTTTTTTTACCCCAAGACCAACAAAAACTCAGCTCTAAAGAGAAGAAGAAAAAACAGCAGATCAGAATATGAACCACTCTGAGAACAATTACATCTAAAATGAACATACAGTATATCATGAACATACAGTATATCATTTATAACTGCAAAACAGAAAATATTGGACTTATCCAAGATCTGGTTAAAGCCAAAACAAATAAACTAAGATATATTTCATTTTTTAAAAAAATAGCACAAAGCGAATGGTGTTTAATACGTTGTCATTTAAGGAGACCCTTGATGCAATTCAAGCTGGAAACGGATATTGCAAACCATTTTTTGTCTAACCCATAATTACATCACTAAAACTAAATTGCAAGTGAAGCATCTAATTTCAAAACAAATTGCCCTTCATATGTTGCTAATACTATATTACTCAAACAAGCAGAGCCAATTAATGATATAATAGCTGAAAGCACATTTCCATTCCATGGGTTAAAGTACCAGTAAATTTATTTTTCACAGGAGATCAATTTAGGAAACACAATTTCAGTATCTATATAAATGAAATGTCACTGTAATAGTTCTGATCTGTTAATTTGATATTTTTGTTGGTTTTCAGACAGAAATGATAAAAGTTAAGAGGGCTCATATGAACTAAATCCATCCATTTTGATTTAGTTATTTTTTATTTTTTTTCTGCACTAAATTCATTTTAATCCATTTCTGTCTTTACTTTTTAAAATCTGTCTCAAATATGCCTGCATGTACTATGTGTTCTCCTTCAAAGAACTTTTTTATTCCATTCCTTTGAGTTATGCCTTTTTGTACATTTTTCTATTATATCCATTTCCTAAATATTTGCCTACTGCAATCAATTTTAATTTATGCATATCATAAATTTCCTTATAATTTATGGATGTTTGAACTGTGAACTATAATACAATATTCAGAAAAGCACAAATCTTAGTATACTGTATTTCTGTTAATATATAGAATTAGTAAATGCCAATTCAAACTAAACGTTTTCTCTATATATTTACCCTCCATTTGAGGCTGTTCACATAGTTTTCATAGTTTTATTTTAAATACAATCCTACCACAATTTGTTTATATTTTAAAATATATCTCTCTAAAAGTATTTTAAACTATGCTAGAAGTTGTCCCTCTTATATTTCTGACCGTTTTTCAATCATATATCTTGCTTATAATTTTAAAGTCTAAAACGTAAATGCAAATGTTATTCTAAACATATTTTAATTTTAAAAAAAACAAGAAAAAAATTAAGACTTAATGCAGGGGTCCCCAACCTTGGCCACTTTATGACTTGTGGACTTCAACTCCCAGAATTCCTCAGCCAGCCATGCTGGCTGAAGAATTCTGGGAGTTGAAGTGCACAAGTCATAAAGTGGCCACAGTTGGGGACCCCTGACTTAATGTATTTAATGTATCCCCAAGCTTTTATACAATCCCAGGTTAACATTTCAAACTACATAAAAATTAATTACAGCCTACTGTCTGAATGACTCTCCTTGATGTATCTCACTATCAAAGAGACAGAAGAGCTTTTCAAACTAACTTTACAAATTATTTGTGTGCTAGACAGGAAAGCAAGTCAGAAAGAGAACAGCTCTCAAAAGGAAGAGTAGTTTACTCATACTTCCGCATAATTTGATGATTAGCAAGGTTGTTAGCTAGGTTATGCATGCCCATCTGGGACCACGTTTGATCTCAAACATAACAAATAGAAATGTTCTGTTATATAAAAGGTGGTGTGTTTCTAAAAATCTCTTCATGACTTGTCAGTAAGCTTCCGAGCCCAATAGATATTCTGGTTAATATCTATAAAGTCTTCTTTTACGTAGCACTTGGAGATATCCGTATCACCTCAAGTCATGATAGCAGGTTTCCAACATTTGAGGAGCTGTCACAGAGAAGAGGGGGTCAACCTATTTTCCAAAGCACCTGAGGGCAGGACAAGAAGCAACGGATGGAAACTAATCAAGGAGAGAAGCAATCTAGAACTAAGGAGACATTTCCTGACAGTGAGAACGATCAACCAGTGGAACGACTTGCCTTCATAAGCTGTGGGTGCTCCATCACTGGAGATTTTAAAGAAGAGATTACACAGCCAGTGTCTGGAATGGTAGGATCTTCTGCTTGAGCAGGGGTTAGACTAGAAGACCTCCAATGTCCCTTCCAACTCTGTTATTCTGTATTCTATTCTAAGACAGAATCGGCCCATCTGGTCACCGCATCTTAATAAGGCCTATTAAAAATGTCCTCCCCTCCTCCAGAGTTAAATGAATGTGGGCAAGAGGGCAGCCCTTTTCTAGGGTAGACCTCTGGAAGTGGTGGAGCTGTCTCCTTGTAAGTATCATGATCATATTTTCTTGGGGGAAAAAATAAAGGACAAATTTGAAAAGAGAGCAAATCTGAAGGAGATTCATAAGATGAGGGTGAAGGTTCGTTCTTCAAGCTTGTGGATCGGTTTCTGAATGTTTCGTTAACCAGACTAGGTAACATCTTCAGCAGAGTTCAGGTGATTACATTCATAAGGATTAAAAAATTAACCATGTGTAACTTTGCTTTACAAAGGAAAACTCAAGAGCAAAAACCAAGAAAAAACTTTGCAAAAAGGCATATTCTAATAAAAAATATCTAAAAGCAGTATATATAAATATAAAACAGTATACATAAAATTATTTTTAAAAGACAATTCCATTTCCATATTTTTCACACAAGTGTGAAAGACTCTGCATTAAGTGGTCCCATTTGTATGATTAATATTAAATGACCAAAATAAAGGACAAAAGGGAGGGGATTTTTTTTTGAAAAATAAATAAAATAAATAATACTTTTGGGAACAGTGGTGCTGCTAAGATCAGAAATGAAAGTAGAATGGGTGGCTCAGGAATTCTGGGAGTTGAAGTCCACAAGTCATAAAGGGGCCATCGTTCCCCACCTCTGCTCTCAATGGTACAAGACTGACTTTTCACAATTTAAAACAAGTGAAGTACAGGTGCTCCCCCAAAATAACTATGAGCACAGCCTAATCCAGGGCTTTTCAACCAGTGGTACGGGTACCACCTGTGGTACATTGGCACCTGGCAGGTGGTACACGACCATCCTAGAAAAGTGGTAGCGGGGGAGGGGAATGAGCTGAACCGGTGGCAGCACCGCACAAGCCTGAGCAAGAGACGGCTGGAGCTGCAGGACTGTCAAGGCTCAGAAGAAGCGCCAGGATCAGTGCCACTTTCCAGCTGATCGGTGCTTCTTCGGGATTGTCAGGACTCAGTAACCAAACACCCCCACCCCACCCCCGCTGCTCACAACAATGAAAGCCTTGGACAGGAGGAAGAGCGCCACTGGGTGGGCAGGCAGGTGTCTTGCTCGGCTGTGGCTTGGGGGGCACTTTTTTCAGTGCCACTGCAACTTTGAACAGTCACTAAGCGAACTGTTGTAAGTCGAGGACTACCTGTACTTTATCACTTTTTTCCTTTTTTGGGGGGGGTCATCAAGTTTTTGACACCTTGCTAGGCGACTGGTGGTACTCGGATGTTGCCATATCCTAAAAGTGGTACAATGGGTGAAAAGGTTGAAAAACCCTGGCCTAATCCACTTAACAGCATCACAGTCTGGGAATTCAAACACGTTGTCCCCGGAACTGGGCTGAGTGTTTTTCTACAAATTTCACAAGAGCTAACAGTAGAGTATGCGCCATCAAAAATGTAGTAATAGCAGATTAATGCCCTGGATGATGCTAGGTGACAGCTATGGAGGCAAATTTTGTAGGAACAGCTTGTAAAATACCTCAGGGTTGTCTACGGCACGATCAAAATATATGACAGCTATTAATCTTGTCATCTTTGTGGAGCTTCATATTACTGTGGAAAATCAAGTTAGAGCATCTGCACTTTGTTTTGATAAGAGTAAGATCAATAGACAACAGTATATCCAGTGGTGGGATTCAGCAGTTCACATCACTTCAGTAGGACCGGTAGCTAATTTTTTGTTGCCCAGGCCCAGAACGGACTTCCGGAAGCGGCATCCACACAGAGAACCGGTTGTTCACATATTTGAATCCCACCACTGAGTATATGCCAGCCTAATGGAAAATAAGGTACTTGCTGAGATTTAAAACCAATTAACCAGAAATTTATATAATATGAAGAAAGTGAAGAACAGCTGAAGCTTAACTTTGGCTTTGTTGAGATATTGCAAAATAGGATGCCATAAGTAATTACTGAAAATTCAAAACAGCACTGATAAATTGCCAGGCCTTTGTATATCGTAGCCCGCATGAGTTTCTAGAGCTTGGCAAAGATGCTTCCATATTATAATAATAATAATAATAATAATAATAATAATAATAATAATAATAATAATAATAATAATAATAATAATAATAATAATAATAATAATAATAATAGTAAAGTTGGAAGGGACCTTGGAGGTCATCTAGTCCAACCCCCTGCTCAGGCAGGAAACCCTATACCATTTCAGACAAATGGCTGTCCAGTCTCTTCCTAAAAACTTCCAGTGTTGGAGCATTCACCGCTTCTGGAGGCAGGTTGTTCCACTGGTTAATTGTTCTAACTGTCAGGAAGTTTCTCCTTAGTTCTAGGTTGCTTCTCTCCTTTATTAATAATAATAATAATAATAATAAACAGGATTTATATGCCGCCCTTCTCCCCATGGGACTCAGGGCGGCTCACAGCATATTAAAACATCATACAAAAAATTTCCCCTACTAAAAACCAATTAAAACCCAAATATTGGTAGCTGTGGCTCTTTAAAATCGTTAAAAATTGTCCCTATTTAAAACTCACCCTAGGTCAGGCNAAGGCGGTCTCGGAGATAGCCAGGACCGATGCCATGGAGCGCTTTAAAGGTGGTGACTAGCACCTTAAAGCGTACCCGGAAGGCCACTGGCAGCCAGTGCAGCTCGCGCAGCAGCGGTGTTACATGGGAGCGACGTGTCGCCCCCAGCACTGCCCGCGCGGCCGCATTCTGGACCAGCTGGAGCCTCCGGATGCTCCCCTTGGGGAGCCCCATGTAAAGAGCGTTACAGTAGTTTCCATCCGTTGCTTCTTGTCCTGCCCTCAGGTGCCTTGGAGAATAGCTTGACTCCCTCTTCTTTGTGGCAGCCCCTGAGATATTGGAACACTGCTATCATGTCCCCCCTCGTCCTTCTCTTCATTAAACTAGACATACCCAATTCCAGCAGCCTTTCCTTATATGCTTAATTAATTAAGAAGCTTGTTCTAGTACCTTTTCATCTTAATTAATTCAGAATATGTTTTTTATCGATGTTGGCTAAAAGAACTATTTCAACATGTTCTGGGAGAAAAGGAATCTTTTTTTCTTTTAGTCTGACGTGTTCAAAGATCTTACATTTTCAATAAAAAAAACATGTTTCACCCACTGTAATTTCCCCCCATACTTGTTTCTGTTCTATCTTGAATGCAGCTGTTTAACTCTGATGTTGTCAAAAAAGGAGAAGGGAAGAGAAATGTAGTCAGAATGTATAAAAATGGATGTTTCAATCCTTCCATACCTAACTGTAGGCATTAAAAAAAATGAAACCAACATAAAAAGCCCTTTTGAAAAACAGCTCATGAAGTATACATGTAACCCTCACTTAAGGACTGACCTGTATACTTCATGGTGCAAAGACGATCATTTATAAAGCAAGTAGATAAAAGCAATCTTTAAGATACACAAGTAGCTGATTTTTTGCTTTGAGTGCTAATTGACCTAGTTAGTTAGTTAGTTGGTTAGCTTTCAAGTCACTCCATTTCCAAAGATTCCAGGTGTCTAATTAGCAACATAAAATGAAAGGCATAAGGCCCTGATGTGTGCCCATTTTGGCAGCAAAATCTTCAAACGTTTTCCCCAAGTAGCCAGGTTTTCATGGTCTTTCAGAAGAGTAGGCAGTGGTGATCTGAATACCTGAGATAATTGATCCAGAGGCAGGTAGTATCTGGGGAGAAACTCAAACTGAGCTTCCATCTCTACTCCATCTGACCAGATCAGCAGACTCAACGTGGAGAAGGCACTCTTGAAGATATCCAAGCTCTGAGTCATTCAGGGCTTGAACTGTCACCCCAAAGCACACCCAGAAGCTGACTAGGAATCAGTACAGCTCCTGGAATACTTGGATGAATCTAAGGACTATTTGGGATGCCGCATGTTGGAACTAGTGAAGATTCCACATGCTTTAAGAGTAACCTGATGGCTGGAGACATTTCATTAGCTCAGTGGTTCTCAACCTTTTTAATGCCGCGACCCCAACCAGTCGTAAGTCGAGGACTAAACCGGTCGTAAGTCAAGGACTAAACCGGTCGTAAGTCGAGGACTAAACCGGTCGTAAGTCGAGGACTACCCAACCGGTTGTAAGTCGAGGACTTTCCCTGCCCGGGAGCGCTGCGCATGCGTGGTTCCGCCCCCTGCGCCGGCCGAGGCGTAGCTGGCAAGCGGCAGAGATGGAGCAGGCCGACCGCCAGCTGGCCCACCCCAAGGGAGGTAAGGCACCCGCCGGAAAAGGGGAAAAAATGGCAGACAAAAAAAATGCCAGACAAAAAAATGGCGGACAGTCTTGCTTGGCGACCCCCGTGAAATGGTCGATTGACCCCAAATGGGGTCCCGACCCACAGGTTGAGAACCACTGCATTAGCTGTTGGCTGGGAACAGCAGAAGTCTCCTAACTTGGTTCATTCAACACTCAGAACTGAATACTCCAGCCCTGCTCCATTTCAGATGTGGAACTGGAAGACTTAGATGATTGTCTCATTGTCTGGATGAGCTCTAAATATAACCCAACTTCCCACACATCGTTTAGCTCAAACAAACTGCAGCAGTCCTGGTCAGAATGGCTACACCCAAACTTTTTCTACAATTCTAACAGATGAAAATGTTCAATATTTATTGTTCGTTATATGCTATTCGATTCCCAAGAGACCGAGAAGGCGAGGGGGGACATGATAGCAGTGTTGCAGTATCTCAGGGGCTGCCACAAAGAAGAGGGAGTCAAGCTATTGTCCAAGGCGCCTGAAGGCAGGATGAGAAGCAACGGATGGAAACTGATCAAGGAGAGAAGCAACTTAGAACTTCCTGACAGTTAGAACAATTAACCAATGGAACAACCTGCCTCCAGAAGCGGTGAATGCTCCCAACACTGGAAGTTTTTAAGAAGAAGCTGGACAGCCATTTGTCTGAAATGGTGTAGGGTTCCTGCCTGAGCAGGGGGTTGGACTCGATGACCTCCAAGATCCCTTCCAACTTCATCATCATCATCATCATCATCATCATCATTATTATTATTATTATTATTATTATAGGATTACCATTAAAAACTTTGCTAAAAGTATGCTGGGGAAAAAAATCACGCTCAGGAGGACTGTATTTTTCCAAATGTCACATTGTATGGCAAAAGTTGAGAAAAAAAGTCAAGAAACATATAAAAAAGAACAGATGGTACACAGAAAGTTCTATTCAATGTAAAACTTGTTTGCAATTACTGAAAATCAGCACTGCCTTTCCATAATATTCCACAGTAAAAACTAGCAACATGTCTGTTGTAAACCACATTTCAGATATATTTGGTGAAGAGGAGGGGGTATATTTATTTATGAGCAAAAATCATTAAAAATGTATGACAACTCTTAGATTTTATGTTCCAGTTGTTCATAACCATGGTAAGATATGAATGGCTATACTATGTTTCATACCCCCTAGATCAGGGGTAGGCAACCTTGGCTCTTTTATGACTCGTGGACTTCAACTCCCAGAATTCCTGAGCCAGCATGGCTCAGCTTGGAAACCTCTCCCTTTCCCCTCAGCATGGCTGGCTCAGGAATTCTGGGAGTTGAAGTCCACGAGTCATAAAAGAGCCAAGGTTGCCTACCCCTGCCCTAGATTTAATGAAGAAATGTAGTGAGAAAAAAAAACACCCAAGAAGCATGCTCTCTCTTTTTTCATAGATATAAAAACAAAAATGCCGGAAACAAAACAATCTTGCAAATGCTTCTTAAATGTATTACTAGTCATTTGTCATATCTGCAGAGGGCGGAAAGAAAAAGCAGCACTTTATCTGTTTCCATAAAAAGCAAATTACTCATTTTCATTAGCTTTACTATAGATTTTGTTACTGATCAGATAAGTATTTCTACAAGCTTACAAAGCTGATTTTTTTTATTGTCACTGTGATCAGAAATGCTTTTCGTCATTGCATCAAATTATTTGCAGAAATAATTTATCTTGATTCAGTTGCATTGTCGAGAATTGGTAAGCAATTTGCAGTTAGCCAATCACGAATAAGGGACAGTCATTGCTCTAGTCCAGGGGTAGGCAACCTTGGCTCTTTTATGACTCGTGGACTTCAACTCCCAGAATTCCTCAGCCAGCATGAGCTCAGGAATTCTGGGAGTTGAAGTCCACGAGTCGTAAAAGAGCCAAGGTTGCCTACCCCTGCTCTAGTCTAAAGCAATTGTCAAAGCCTTCACTTTGATTTCTGAACTATAGTAGCATAAAAGACAAGCTTGCTTTGCACATTATCTACGAAATAGTTTATCAAAATGTCTCCGCAACGCTTTGTTTCCAATGGTATAACAGTACAAGTTAAATGCTGATACACTGCATAATGATAACCCCTATAAACACGTCCTTTTTGTGGCTTTACAGCAAAAGCAGACTTTTGGTGTATGCATCAATCCCATCAATATCAAAGCAGTTTATCTGCTTGCTTCCCATTTTTATTTAACCTCCCACTTAACGAACAACACGGAGGATCTCACTTGTTGTTATTCAACATCTTGGCTCTTCTCAGAAAAATATATCGCTAGCACTATTGCTTTTGGAATTTAAATAAAAACAGCATTTGGAACTTGCATACAGTTGTAACTGGCTTAGCCAAGCTGAGAATGTAATCCTCTACTACAGTGGTGGCGAACCTATGGCACGCGTGCCAGAGGCGCCACTCAGAGCCCTCTCTGTGGGCACGTGTGCCATGCCCCGGAGATAGCAACCGTCCCTCTTCTTTCTTTTTTTTTTTTAATTTTATTTATAAAACAATTAAAAAAAAAACATTGGATTTGACATGACATTCCAGTATATACATTCTTATGAGATTATACCATATTTTACAATCAATTCATTATCTCTACATATACATTAAATTTTATATACATTATCTATTCTAAAGTAACATACATTTCTATCTTAACATTTGTCTTTAATCCCAGCCGTCCTTTTCAAATTCCTCCAACGGTAAAATTTATTCCAGGTTTCAAAAAAAATTGATCCACATTTATCTTTTAGTATCATTGTGGTGGAAATGTAAAACGGCAATAGGATCATATTACCATATGTGGTGGGAATGCCCAAAGACTCGCGAGTACTGGAACAGGACACGAAACTGGCTGAGGGATATACTAACACTGGACTTAGAGTTAAAACCTGAACTCTTCTTGCTGGGAATAACGACAGAAAAATATGATAAGGGAACAATCTACCTGCTGCTACATATCT
>NW_015394983.1:0-11133 GCF_001527695.2 Protobothrops mucrosquamatus | reverse complement strand
ATATTGTAAACTGCCTAGAGAATGCTATAAACTGCTACAGAGCAGTGTATAAAATAAGTGTAAATGTTATTGTTATTAAGGCCTTTGTTTATTTTTCTCCTGTTTATTCCCAATATAATAATGTGGGGAAATGCATTTGTATACAATCACCTGAATACTTGAATCAAGGATCTTGTTTTATTCCTTCTTGTATAGGCACATTTATTAATAGGTGTCCTCAGTCCATTTTTGATATCACACTATTCTGTATATTCTTTTCTCCCTTTGTCATATGATTCAGTTTAAAGACCCTTGGATCAGCAGGACTCTTTTTAAACACATTCTTCCAAATTCTCATGAGGGGCCGTTTCTCATTAGAAGCTTCTCATCATGGAAACACTATCAAAGAATCCAAAGCTTTCCCCATTTGAACCATTTGTAAAACAAATTCTTCACTTTCACTAGTTTTTTCTTTCTTTCTAGACCAGTGATGGTGAACCTTTTAGAGACCGAGTGGCCAAACTGCAACCCAAAACCCACTTATGTATTGTTGGGTGCCGGGTGGGCATGCCCATTGGGTGGATGTGGCCAATTGGGTGGGCGTGGCCCATTGGGTGGGCATGGCTGTGGTAGTAACAGCAGACTGGGCGGGACTAAAAAGTTCAATCAATCAATTCAAACTTTGCAGGATCTTTTTTTTCCCGCGAGAAGTTGAAATTGACTGATTGATTGAACCTTTTTTTTTTTTGCATGCGGCGGTGGAGGCCTAAAGCGAAAAGGTTTTATAAAACCCAGCTGAAGGCCTAGGACTGGGGCGATGGCATGCATGTCCAAAGAGAGGGCTCTGCGTGCCACCTGTGGCACGTGTGCCATAAGTTCGCCACCACGGTTCTAGACTGTATCTTTCAGCAGGAAAGATTAAAGAAAAGATTACCAGTGCCTTCAGTTTCTCAACTCTTTTGCCCAGTATTTTAATATTTCCTGCAGTATTTTCAAGGTTATATTTGACTGTGTCACTTGTCCCCATGTGGATCAATAAGAAGGAATATTTTTAGTCAACTTAAAAAGACTTGAATTTTTTTTCCTTCACATCTTAAATATATGTCTAGGAAGGCAGCATTCTTTTCTTTAGTAAGATTTCTGGCTGACACATTCAGTCTCTCTCAGTATGGAGTCTCTGATCCTAATCCCTTGTTTCCTTCTCTTCAGGGAAGTGACAAGAGTCCTTCACTTTGCAGATCCTCTAGACCTCAATTTCTCAGGCTTGTGACAGATGCTTTTCTTTCAAGTTTTCAAAAGTACCAACAGTGGGACCTATAAATGTATTCTGAAGTTACAGGTGCTCATGATCATCTTGGACATTTGTGTCATATTCCTCCATCTCTCCATCCCTTCCACTTTACTTTCTTCTTTCTTCGGGAAGACCTTTTGGTGCTGTTGTTAAGTATGCAAGAACTTTCTGAGTCAAATTCAAGAAATCCGTTTCTTTCCTAATAAGCTGGTGGGCAATGATTGCCATGGTGGTGATAGAGAGTTTTGCCTCTGGACACTTCAACTTCTCTTTGAAGAGGGCAATTGACCTGCTGTCAAGCCCTCCCGGGCTCGACACACAAGGAGGGGCAGAACCAGCATCGCAGTCAGCAAGCCGACGAGCAGCTGTAATTGACAATCAGCTGAGGGGAGGCAGCCCGGAGAGCACAGGGCATCTCGGCAGAAGCACAGGGCGTCGGCAGGAAGGTTCCTGACGGAGAGACTAATGGGGCAATTGACTGAAAGATGCTGGTTGGGGGAATAGGAGGGTGTGATGTAGGAGGGCGGGGGTGTGGTGGTGTTGCTTGGTGGAGGGTGGGGTGAACTTGGGAGTGTATTTAAATAACGCTGGGAGGCAGTAGCTCCCAGCATAAACTTTATTTGTAAAGAGCCTCAGGCTGAAGGTCTTTGCTAACGTCAGAAGCTTGTTCCTGATTAAACCGTCATTTCATGAGTAAACAGCGTCTTCGGGTGCTTTGTCAACTCACGTTCCGGTAAGGACAAGTGACACCTGCACTTGTTGCATGTACAGTATGGAAGGAAAACCTTGCAGTGGCCAGCATGAGTCATCCCCTTGCTTTCTTTTCTGCCCTGCAACATTAATGCAGCTTGTAGAGTAAATGGGCCACAGTTCATTTTCAATTAGCACCTAAGGGTGGGTGGTATAATGGACAAAGATTGTGTGATGGCGAGTAATTTATAACTGAATAGGGGGGTAATTTGTAGCTGAGGGAGTAGAGCAGCTATTAGCATAAAATGCAGTTTATTGATAATGGAGGAGGACATAGAACAGACAATATGAAAGGAACAAATAGAGCCCAACAGCTGCACCACTGCTTCTGAGCCTACAGCCCACCAGCCCAGACACTTACAAAGCTAACTCGTTCGCAGCTGTTTAGAGCAGCAGTTCAAAGCATCAAAACCTGACTAATTTGAAGGTGGCTAAATGGTGGCTAAAGAAATTAGATGCAGACATAAACATTGGTACAGACAGACTAGGTAGGTAGGTAGGTAGGTGGGTAGGTAGATAGATAGATAGATAGATAGATAGATAGATAGATAGATAGATGGATGGATGGATGGATGGATGGATGGATGGATGGATGGATGGATGGATAGATAGATAGATAGATAGATAGATAGATAGATAGATAGATAGATAGATAGATAGATAGATAGATAGATAGATAGATGATAGATAGATAGATAGATAGATAGATAGATAGATAGATAGATAGATAGATAGATGATATATTTAATAATATAGTAAGTGTTGGGTTAGAGGTTGGGAAATAATTTAGTTTGTTATATGTTTTGTGTAATAAAAACCTTCCAGATAGCATGAAGAAGATAATAATCTGTTACTATTTCTCAAAAGAACCCAATAAGAAATTCTACAGAGAAGAAAACAAACATGGCACATTCTTTGTATGTTAAAAGAACAGTTCCATTTCTGCCTTTATATTCCTCTGAACTCCAAACAAGAAGCACAAACAAAATTATGCTTCCCATGCCAAATACTTCTTTGCTTATTCTCTTGGGAGCTGGCTTCCTTATATATCCACTGAAGTTGCCTCAAGTAGGTCAGCAATGTTCAGTGCTACTTTCACACCCAATGGGAAATCAGTAAAATTCAGGAAACAGCCAGAAGCAGCAATTTGTCAGTAGTCTTTCTATCTCCTTGACTCTTCCACTCCACTCTTCCTCCTGTATCTCCTCAGGTTAATCTCTGCCATGTGTTTATCTACAGTATATTGCTATCACAAACCCCAAGTATTATTAGGTTTAAACTGGGTAATGGTAAACAGCCAGCAAACTACACATTTTAAGTTTGCCACTGAGTTTTAAGATCAGGCAAATATGACTTCTTATCTAATAGTCAGAAATCATCTCCTGTTCCTCTTGTAACAGAGTTTAGGATGCCATGGTTGAACATATTCCAACAAAGTTTTGAATTTACTTATGAAAAATGTCACAGCATTTTCCAATGTCCATATTTGTGGATTTAAAATTCTCCATCCATCATGGACATTGCTCAGAATTCTGGGAGTTGAAGTTCACACATTTGGAACTTGTCAAGATTGAGAGAGAAATAATATATTACAGGGATCAGTTCCTGCTGCTGAGCAGACCTAAAATAATGTAATATTTGGCCAAAATAAGTGTTGGATAAGGCCAGTTATCCTATTGCCCCCAATACTCTGTCTCCTTTAGGAAAAAAAAATCCTCATTCTTGATTTGTTCTCATACATGAAGAATAAACTGTTTTCTCTTTCCCAACATATTAATTCAAATACATACATATATTTGTTCCCTGTCCCTCTTGCCAAGAGACCATGAGCTAATAATGAAGCAGGGGAAAATAATCTGTGTCCTGGTCTTATTGTAAAACTACCAAAATAGTGCAATTCAAACTTTTTTTTTAAATTTTATTTTATGGAGAAAAAAATATTTCAGATAATCACAAAATGGTTTTGGTATAAATTACTCTGAGCAAGCACACTTTAAAAACAGCTTACACAACACTACACAACATTTGATTGCAAACCCCACTTGTATAATTGGAAATGTGGGTTCTGTAAAAGCAGAAAAAGTAAGGAAAAAATAGAAGAGGAAAACAGTGGCTACCAGTTTATTATTTAAATTATTAATAATTTAAAGGAACTGAAGGATCAGGAACAATAATTTATTAAAGTGAGGGAATGGGCTCTATTACACATTTCCCCAGACCTCTGGTCATCTACCAAGCAATTAATCTGCTAGCCAATACCTGAATCTCTATGGTGTTAATGCTGTAATTCCCAGAATACCTCTGTTCTATATGGTGAGTTGTTCTTCATATATCATGGGAACAGATGCTCAAGACAATTTCAGATTTGTCTCTTTTAGTAGTATATTTAGAAGATGACCTTGATGATTCAAGAGTAACAAAATACAGACTGCACACATACACATCCAAAGAATTATTTGGCAATTCAAGTTCTAACAAGGAACCATAGGTTTATATTTAGTTATCATAAAATGTAAAAGAAAAGTTTTAAATGTTTGTGTTTTGTATAATGTATAATATGTATAATAATATTTTATATAATTATAAGGAAGACCTTGCAAGATCTTTTCCCAAATCTATGCATTTTAATTATCACATTCTTATATTTTTCATTTTTAAAGATTCTTTTTTCTTGATTGCGCTGTCCCTGGTCTTGTCACATCTACAAAAATACTCTTTTCTTTGCAGTTATTGTTGCATGGTGTTGCATTGTGTTCTAGAGCATGTTCAGGTTATATGCAAAAATTCCATTAAAATTATCATTATTATTTTCAACAGCTTTTTCAGTTTTGTGATCCTGCCACTTTTGGAAACTCAAAAATTGCATTTTGTTTTTCAAAGCTGCCAATGGGCCATAGTGATAAATGAATCAATGCCTCAAAAATGAAATTCTCAGCATCATTTGACAGATACAGTATAGTGAAATGAGAATTAGATTGGAAACTGGACAGCACCTTATTTTTCAATAAATACAGAAGGAGGATTATTTTTTTCCCCTCTTCCTAACTTTCTCTTGGTGAAAATTGTACCTGATGATAAAGAAAACTTTGTGTTATTGCATGCAAATAGAAAACGAGTGGCACAATAGTGCTTTCATCATCTGATAAAAACAAAGACTTCCTGTGCTTGTCCCTGAATGTAAAAGCATTGGATCCTGTGGATACCTCTGAATGATGTGCAACCGTTAAATTGCTTATTATTTAATCTGACAAATAGTAAGACAAGATCATAGCAATATCTGAGTCTGTTTCTCTCTGTCCTTTATGGACAGCATCACTTTCCAAATACATCAAGACAGAAGCTATTACCTTCATTCTTTCTTCCAGTTGATTTAATTAAATCCCTTATTTAACGTATCTTCTGGTAGAGTCCAAAGAAAAAAGAGCAAATGATGTCATGTTTAAGAGGACTAGAAGAGTTGAGGAATAAAATGCCAACATACAAATTTTTTTATCTTTAGTTTTCTTTTGTCCTTGGACCAGATGTCAAAGAATTGGGAAGCTGAAATAGAAATTAGCCTTATTTTTTTATCTCCTACATATCTTCCTCTTCTGTTATATAACTGCAAAGAGGAAATCAGAAACATCTATCTTCATTCTTGACTCATTAATTTGTCATTCAACTATTGTCTATCCCAACAAACCAATTTTAAATTGTTTTGTTTAAGGAGGTTTCTGAGAAGAGATTGGTTTGGTTAAGGAGGTTTTTAAGAAGAGATTGGACAACCAGTTGTTCAATGAATGGTATGCAGGGGTAGTCAACCTTGGCTCTTTTATGACTCGTGGACTTCAACTCCCAGAATTCCTGAACCAGCTTAGCTGGCTCAGGAATTCTGGGAGTTGAAGTCCACGAGTCATAAAAGAGCCAAGGTTGACTACCCCTGGTATAGGGTATAGGGCAGTGGTTCTCAACCTTTTTAATGCCGCGACCCCAACCAGTCGTAAGTCGAGGACTAAACCGGTCGTAAGTCGAGGACTACCCAACCGGTCGTAAGTCGAGGACTTTCCCTGCCCGAGAGCACCGCACATGCGCGGTTCCGCCCCCTGCGCTGGCCGAGACGTAGCTGGCAAGCGGCAGAGATGGAGCAGGCCGACCACCAGCTGGCCCAGCCCAAGGGAGGTAAGGCACCCACCGGAAAAGGGGGAAAAATGGCGGACAAAAAAAATGGCGGACAAAAAAATGGCAGACAGCCTTGCTTGGCGACCCCCGTGAAATGGTCGATCGACCTCAAATGGGGTCCCGACCCACAGGTTGAGAACCACTGGTATAGGGTGTTCTGCTTCAGCAGGAGGTTAGATTGGAAGACCTCCAAGGTCCTTTTCATTGTTCTGTTCTGTTCTGTTCTTTCCGTTCCGTTCTGTTCCATTCCAAATATTTAAAAACCTGACTTTTGTGTGTACATTCCATAATATCTAAACATATTTAGACAACTAGCTTGTTCAAATCCTGATATCACAGTAGTGGAGAGAAAAAAAACTTACCCAGACCAAAAAATAATAAGCTGTGTTGTTCCTTCATAAATGGACCAGTCACAAGTCAAGGTTCACAATTCTTCAGGGAGATGAAAATACTGCAGACTAACAAGAATCTGGTCAGTTTAAGTAGGGTCATTTTTGTAAACAGCACAGTTTTGCTACCAGAAATTATTTTCATTGTGTAGCAAGTTTCCCATGCTTAAGAATGTATGCTTCTGATTCTGTCAAGGGGTCACTATGAAGTAGGCCTCAAGGAAATGTATGAAATGAATTGAAGCTATAATGTGCTTCCTCCTGTGGGGGCAAAAAAAGAAAAAAAAAGATAAAGTATTTCCTACCTTATTCATGTATATAGCAGAGCTCATTTAAACTATATATAATGAGAGCAGACAAAATGCATAACTATTTCATGGGACCATAGACACAGAGCTCTTGCTGTGTGGCTCAAAGAGTCAGAAGTTTTATGAAGAATGGTCAGATACAAACTTTGGATGAACTTTCCTTACATTAAAAGCCTGAAGCACAAGTTTTGCCCAAAAGAAGCTAAGCAGTTGCCTTAAAGGAAGCCTGTGGCATCAGGCCTCAGCAGGGTACTCTCAAAGTCACCAACTCCAGGTGGGCACCTATTAAAAATTAAGAGATACAAGAGGAGAGTTGCACACAATACTTAAACAAAACACATCAGCCACCAATGCTTCCATTGAACTTGCAATTAAAATTGGAAATCAGAGAATTACTTTAGTGCACATTGTTTACAACAGACCTTTCATTAGCATTTCACTGCAGAGAGTTCTCTGGGGAGATAGGAAACATGGAAAAAGATTTATGAAACCATTGAACAAAATTTGAATTACAGCAGAACATGGTCTATCTCCTCTTTAACAATGTACCTTTTGCCCTATCTTAGGGAAAATATTCCCACTGCTAATAGTCAAGTCTAGTCAATGACCTGATAAATATTTAAATTACACAAATCTGAAACAAAATACAGGGAAAGCAAGGCAGTGACAGGAATTCAAAGACTCGGCAGGAGGAAAGAGTAACGAATTTTCAATCACCAGGAAAAAGAACAGAAAAAGGCTATTTTATTAATTTGTTTTATTCCATCTCATTTTCAGAGTGGCTGACACACACTAAAGTCACAATGTAATTCTTTGAACAATACATACACAATCCAATAAACCCAATGACTGAAATGCACAATAAAGCAAATGTGAGAACAAAAATTCAGCATAATCCCCAACAACACGTACATGTAAAATTAATACTGATTGGAAAAAATCTTAAACTAATAGATGGCAAATGGAATATACATTTTTATTAGCATGATCCAAGGCTTCCAGCAATGTGAATGGATAGTATCTATTTGCCCGTTTTGAGTAAGAAATAATATAAACTATTACACAATGTATGTATGCCTTAATATTTTTAGTATCAGCAAAATCTGTAGGTTACATGGATCCTCCCTTGCTTTTTGTAATTTTGAATTCCTAAATTTAGGCTTTTTTAAAAATTACTGGAATTCACAGTCATAGTGAGAGCTCTTGGTGGTACAAATTCAATTTTCTTTTCTCTAAGTGTTAAGGCTTTTCTTCTAAGTTTTAAGGCTTTGCTAATCATCACAAGAGATGTATACCTGAATACTGCCACAGCAGCATTTAAGGAGGTAAAAAAGTCCATATTTCCACTTCTGCTATTTAGAGTCCTTAAAATAAATGAAAGCCCAAAACAAAAAATTATGGCAAATAAAGACTGATACAGCCACATAGAAATGAATGGGAAATAATTACAAATTAATTACCGAATCAACTGCAAGCTTTACAAAAGTTGACATAATTCTAGACTTAGTAATTTGAACCTTGGGGTGCCATAATGCTTAGCTCAGTGAACATTTAGAGCACCTGAATTTTCTTTTGGTTGGTTCAGTAATTAGTATGTACTAGCATAGGATATATTAAGCTATTTCTTTATGCTCAATTTGTGAGAAATAGCTCACTTTATTCTGACCAATCTGATTGAACTACAGAGATGAGTTACTCCCACTAAAGTTCCAATTCCAACAAATTGTAAATAAAAGCTCCCCACAAAAAAAAAATGACAATATGAATTGTAAAGGCAACAAAATACCAGGAAGAGGGGGAATGTCATTCTTTCAAAATGTTCTGCATGCCATTGGAGAAACAGTCATAAATCAACAATTATGAAATATAATTTGAGTTTTTCTGGATAGGAATCAAAGCTGTTTTTATTTCATTGTTTTGTTTATTTGTTCATTAATCTTCTAGGCTGGGGTAGGCAACCTTAGCTCTTTTATGACTTGTGGACTTCAACTCTCAGAATTCCTGAGCCAGCATGGGTTGAAGTCCACGAGTCATAAAAGAGCCAAGGTTGCCTACCCCTGTAGGCCATCTGACTCCATAATGGACAAACAGAAACATGTAAAAAGTGTCTTTTACAATAAAAACAACAGCAATTACCTTTAAGAAGGGAAAACTTGAGAGTGAATATGATAGCTTTTTTCAAATGCCTGGGAAAAGTGTCACACCAAAGGTTGTCAAGATGAGTTTTGTGTCATTATAGAAATCAAGACATGGAATAAAGGTTTTTAATTACAGGAGGGGAAATTATGATGGAATAAGGAGGGAAAAAGTAGCAGTAAGAAGAGTTTGACGGTGGAACCAATTACCATGAATGGTGGTAATCATTGGATGAGTTCAGGCAGAATTTAGACAGGTACCTGTCTGAGGTGCTTTAATTTGCATGCCTGTACTTGGCAAAAGCTTGGTCTTGATGGCCTAATTAGTCTCTTTGAACTTCAATTAAAATACTTTGAACTTTGATTCTAAGAAATTCATTCTATTTTTCTTAAGGAATGAAAGCATAATATCCAGCCTGCAGGGACATTAACTTTTCCAGAAACTGGGCCAATTTTAAGATGGCAAGAAACTTCATATAGAACAGAATAGAATAGAATAGAATAGAATAGAATAGAATAGAATAGAATAGAAGTGGAGTAGAGTAGAGTAGAGTAGAGTAGAGTAGAATCTTTATTAAGTCAATTGACCATATCACATATACACAACTGATACAAAAATAAAAAGATATAAATAAAACAATAGAACATATTCATAGTAAGTTATCATATTTATAGTTAACTCCAATCTTACTTAAATATTCTGTCCTATTCAAAATAGCTTTTGAAATAAAGAGTGTAGTCTTTATTACTGTATAATAGGACACTAGTGATATACCAGTTCGTTTCATGCAAAGAAACAAAAATCAGTTTCTTTCAGGTATTCCAATATTTTTTAGTTTTTGAATAAGAATCTAAGGAAGCATTTTACAGTCAGGAAGAGTGTGTCCACTGCAGTGGTGTAGCGTGGGTTGTCAGCACCTGGGGCAAGTAATTTGTGCCCCCCTCCACAGTGGGCAGCGTCGGCGACCCGGCGGCTCGGATCGGATTCGCACAGCCAGCACTGCAGAGAGAGTGAGTGAGCCAGGCAGGGGCAGAGAGCTGCAAGTGCGAGCACGCCCCCCCAGATGTTGCGCCCGGTGTGTCCGCCCCCCCCTGCACCCCCCACGCTACGCCTCTGGTCCACTGTCTTTGAAGGTTGGCGTTCCAAAAATGTACAGTCTTTCTTCAAATGGAACTCCTTGAAACATGCACTTTTTCTATATGTGTAGCCAAATTCTTGTACCAGTTCAAGATATGCATGAGGATGGTAACCGCAAGAGTATAATAAAGTGGCCTGAAGTCTAGATACTGTATGTCTTATTTATAACTTCTCTGTGATGCAGATATGAAATATTTTTTTCATAATGGAAGGAAAGAATGAAATTAAATGGATAGGAGGCAGACACCTATGGATGGGGCCATAGATAACATCATAATGACAAAAAAGCTTTGGAGCATGTTGTCTTTCCAGGCACAAGGTGAAGTCTTTTCAACATTGGCTTGTTACTTCTAGAGGTATTTCACACTGTATACATATGTTATAAAATTCCAAAAAGAAATTGAATAGTCTACTAAAATCCAATTGAGGATTTCCTTAGAGGAATGAAGAAAGATGGGGAACATTTAAACATTAGGCTGATCAATGGACCTCATTATGTTAGGCTTTATTTAGTGATTTGTTTTAAAAAAACAAACAAACAGTGGATTTATATGGGGCATTATATACTGCATATTAATCTAATGCTTCCATTGTCATTGCTATTTTTGGTGGTGCTCCCCTTCACTTCTTGAGACAAATTGAAAGGAAGATAATTCATAGGGAGAAATACCATTTTTTTGTTTCTTCCTGCAGAAGTGCAATAGGAAATTAATATATAAATAGGTAAATGCTGAGATCTATGAAAACGTTTCACAGCAGGTAGGAAAAAGGACTCACACTGAAAAGATACCCATGCTACTAAAGATAGCATTAAGGGACTATTAATAATATTGCATACTCCACAAAGTATTTAAGATAGGAGTTGAGATATGGAATCTAGTAGAAAGCCCTAAAGGTTTGTTCCATTCTATTTGATCATTGGGTGATCAGCACAGTCTTATCAGGCCATGAAATTAGTTATTTAAAAAGTTTATGCTATATGCAA
>NW_015394982.1:18572-21366 GCF_001527695.2 Protobothrops mucrosquamatus | reverse complement strand
ATAGCACTTAGACTTCTATCTTCACAGTGCTTTACAGAGGTCACCAACTTTGTGGGCAACAGGGACCGGTTCCATGGGGAAAGGTTTTTCCACGGACCGGAGAGTGCGTGGTTTTGTGTGCTGCCTGCATCTCGCGGATGGGGCTTTTCTTGTTTGTGCGGACCGGTTGCTGGCATGCCGCCGTCCAGTACCGGTCCACCGGGGGTTGGGGACCCCTGCTCTAAGCGGTTTGCAAAGCCTCTTGCCCCCAACAATCTGGGTCCTCATTTTACCGGCCTTGGAAGGATGGAAGGCTGAGTCAGCCTGGAGCAGGTCAGGATCGAACTGCTGGCAGTGGGCAGTATGTTAGCCTGCAATACTACATTCTAACCACTGGGAGGGAGGGAGGGAGGGAGGGAGGGAGGGAGGGAAGGAAGGAAGGAAGGGAGGGAGGGAGGAATGAAAGAGGGAGGCAGGGAGGGAGGGAGGAGGGAGGGAGGAAGGAAGGAAGGAAGGAAAGGAGAGGGAGGGAGGAAGGAAGGAAGGAAGGAGAGGAAGGAAGGAAGGAGGGAGGCAGGAAGGGGGGGAGGAAGGAGGGAGGGAGGAAAGAAGGAAGGAAGGGCAATACCAATAGCACTGAGACTTATATACCGCTCCACGGTGCTTTACAGCACTCTCTGAGCAGTTTACAATGTCAGCATTACTTGCATTACTTGTATGTGCCGCCCCGCCCCCCCAATAATCTGGGTCCTCATTTTACCGACTACGGAAGGATGGAAAGCTGAGTCGACCTTGAGCCAGTCAGGATCGAACTGCTGGCAGTGGGCAGTGAATTAACCTGCAATGCTGCATTCTAACCACTGCGCCTCCACGGCTCTCAGTTTAGCCCAGAGCAGGGATGAAGAAGCTCAAAAGGGACTTTTCCCCCTTTCTCGGCCTGTACAGATAGTCCTCGACTTACGACCACAATTGAGCCCAAGATTTCTGTGGCCAAAGCGGGACATTTGCAAAGTGAGCTTTGCCCCATTTTACGACCTTTCTTGCCAGAGTGGTTCGGTGAATCCCTGCAGTCGTTAAGCGAGGAACCTGGTTGTTAAGCGAACCCGGCTTCCCCCGTTGACTTTGCTCGTCATAAGGTCACAAATGGCGATCGCACGACACACACACACCGGGGATGCTGCAACGGTCACAAAGCCAATTACGGCAACGGTGATCAGCTTCTGGCGAGCAAAGTCAATGGGGGGAGTCAGATTCACTTAATGACCGTGTTACTATCCTGCAGCAATTCACTTAACAACTGCGGCAAAGGAAAGAAAAATCAATCCATCCATCCGAATAGAGCTGGAAAGGGCCTGGGAGGTCTTCTAGTCCAACCCCCTGCGTGTGCAGGCTTAACGGCTGTCTTGCTTAGCAATGGGAAATTCGGGCTCAGCTGTTGGTCGTAAAACGAGGACTAACTGTGATCGGAATGAAGATGGAAACTAATCAAGGAGAGAAGCAACCTAGCACTAAGGAGAAACTTCCTGACAGTGAGAACAATTAACCAGTGGAACAACCTGCCTCCAGAAGCGGTGAATGCTCCAACACTGGAGGTTTTTAAGAAGAGACTGGACAGCCATCTGTCTGAAATGGTGTAGGGTTTCCTGCCTGAGCAGGGGGTTGGACTAGAAGACCTCCAAGGTCCCTTCCAACATCATCATCATCATCATCATCATCATCATCATCATCATCATCATCATCACACGTACTTGGCGTAAGCTTTCTCCAGCAGGGGGAGCCAAAAGACGCCTTCCGTCTGGCACTGGGAGAAACAGAGCTTGCCCCCAAGACAAGGCAGCCGGTCATCGATGGTCACCTCCACCCAGTGGCCAAACTGCCAGATGCGACAGGTGAAACATCCTCGGTATTTCTCATCCTTCCAGCTGGGCTGACCTGGAGGGATAACCTGGGATAAGAGAAGAAACCGCTCGTTGGTACGAAGACTATTGGTCGGAACAGCCATCAGTCTCCTACGCCGGAGGGCTTAAGCCCTCCCGTCCAACCTTTCTGAATATCCCAAGGTTCTAGTCCTTAGGGAGGGCAGAGAGCGTTTGAAAATGCACGCAGAGCAGGATCCAGAGAGAACGGTGCTTTTCCCCAAAACATTCGCCTCCTGCTCCATCTCCAGAAATTAATGTCCCCTTCTTCCAAGGAACGCACGCTTTTGCTTAATTTGAATCGTTTCGTTTGGTTGCGTAGCTGCGGCTTCGGTGAGGCCTTGGGTGCAGGGAGGCAGGTTTTATTACGGCGAAATAAAACGGAATGGATGCAATAGGCTTCGCTTAGAGATCTGAGTAACTTGCACCCCGAGTGGTGGGAGAGTCTTTACCTTGGTTAGCAGATATTTATTTTTCTGCAAAGCGGCGCAGGCACAGAGAAACCAGCAATCCCCCAGCATGCCTTGCTTGACCTGCCATTCGTGTTGATTGTCTGAAAATAACCGAGGTGAAGAGCAGATCTCCTGATGGGGAAGAAGAAGGGAACTTAGAAAGGAAACATGCTAGGTTTGCAATATTCTTCCTCCCTTCCTTCCTCCCTCCCGCCCTCCCTTTCCTTCTTTCCATCTCTCCCTTCCCTCCCTTCCTCCCTCTCCTTCCTTCCTCCCTTCCTCCCTCCCATTCCTTCCTTTCTTCCATCTCCTCCTCCCCTCCTTTCCTCCCTCCGTCCCTCTCCTTCCTTCCCTCCATCCCCTCCCTCCATCCCTCCCTCCCCTCTCTCCATCCCTCTTCCCTTCCTCCCTCCATCCCTCCCATTCCTTCCTTCCCTCCATCTCTCC
>NW_015394982.1:14483-17992 GCF_001527695.2 Protobothrops mucrosquamatus | reverse complement strand
CCTCCCTCCCTCCCTCCCTCCCTCCCATTCCTTCCTTCCCTCCATCCCTCCCCTCCTTTCCTCCCTCTGTCCCTCTCCTCCCTTCCCCCTTTCTTCCTTCCAAATTTATATGCTGCATGACTCCCAGGGACTCTAAATCTAGACAGTTATTATTGGTGCAAAGAAAGATTGATATTTATTGTGTTATTACACTGCCCTGACTTCTGCATTATTGCTTTTATATACCACTCAGTGTCTCTTTAGAATGGGGCAGCCCCTACATTTTATAAATAAAGAGATGAAATAACAATGACACTCATCTCCCATGACTGCGTTCTCAGTGTATTTTCGTCATCCAATGTGCGTTTTTTTTAAAAAAAAAAGCTGATCAAGAGGTGAAGATGTGTGTACGCAGTTGAACTGTCAAACTATTAAAACAAGAAACTAGCCCAGTAAAAGCATGAAGGTGGGGAACCAAGATGGATCTAGCATTCCAGCTGGAGAGAAAGTTGTTTATAAATGTGTCCAGTGGAGTTGGGGAATTTCCTGAGCTGGAAATTCTAGGAAGATTGAATTCTGGTAAAGAGTAAGGTTATCACCACGTTCAATCAAAGGCACTTAGAATTCCCCTGAAGATTTTGTGCTTTACAGGCAATCCTCCCTTTTTACAGTAGTTCATTTAGTGACCGTTCAAAGTCACCACGGCCCTGAAAAAAGTGACATGACCATTTTTCACACTGACGACCGTTGAAGCCTCCCCCGTGGTCACGTGACCCAAATTCAGACATTTGGCAACTGACTCGTACTTATGACAGTTGCAATGTCCTGAGGTCGTGCCATCCCTTTTTGCAACCTTCTTATAAACAAGGTCAATGGGGGAAGGCAGACTCGCTTAACGACCGTATGACTAATGGAACAACCACAGCGATTCCCTTAACAACTGTGGGAAGAAAGGTCCGAAATGGTCTAGGTCAGGGGTAGGCAACCTTGGCTCTCTTATGACTCGTGGACTTCAACTCCCAGAATTCCTGAGCCAGCCACACTGAGGGGAAATGGAGAGGTTTCCAAGCTGAGCCATGCTGGCTCAGGAATTCTGGGTGTTGAAGTCCACGAGTCACAAAAGAGCCCAGGTTGCCTACACCTGGCCTAGGGCCTAGGCCACTATTTCTCAATCTTGGCAGCTTGAAGATGTGTGGACTTCAACTCCCAGAATTCCTGAGCCAGCCATGCTGAGGGGAAGGGAGAGATTTCCAAACTGAGCCATGCTGGCTCAGGAATTCTGGGAGTTGAAGTCCACGAGTCACAAAAGAGCCAAGGTTGCCTACCCCTGGTATAGGGTTTCCTGCCTGAGCAGGGGGTTGGACTAGGCGACCTCCAAGGTCCCTTCCAACTTTATTATTATTATTATTATTATTATTATTATTATTATTATTATTATTATTATTATTATTATTATTATTATTATTATTATTATTATTATTATTATTATGGCAAAATTCACTTAACAACCATCTCACTTACAACAGAAATCATGGTTTCCATTGTGGCGCTAGGATCCCTGTCCTAGGTCAAGGACTACCTATATATGGGAAGGTCTTTGCAGGTGCGCATCTCATTTCTGTTTTCTAAAATATGGAAAACTGCTTTTGCACAGCTATCTAGATAGGAAAGCACTACTTTCACCCACTGCGACTTTCAAAAACAAACCTGGGGTCTCAGCCAATAAATTTCTCCTTTGAACTGAGCCAACGGAGTAGAACAGTTGAAAAACAGAGAATCGTCACTAGCCGGAAATGCCAGGTCCTTGTACAGGTCTCCTTTCCGATCTGCCGAGACCCCGACTCCCAGCATCTTTTACAAATCTGCAAGGACCTGCAGCCCCTTCAGAGGCAATGGGGATCTGATTTAAATCTGCAAAACAGGTTAGGAGGCCAGGAGAACCTACAGTTATATTTCGTTTTTCTTCTTCTCTACATATTTAAAATGTGCTTTTTTTTTAACCGAACAAAGCATAGGATAAAATTATAAAGGACAGAGAAAAAAAGGAGCATGCAATTTCAAAGAGAAGGCCAACCTTGAAATATCCATACTTAGTACCGGTGATATTTAAGGAAAAATATCATTCAAAAGAATTAAGCTGCACAATTCCACACCAGAAGACAAGAGATGTTTCAGAAATGAGGCCTATCGGTGGTGGTGGGCCTTGCCTCAAAATCAACGTTTCTCAAACTAAGCATTGTCAACCAACAATGGGGGCTTCTGGGAATTAAAGTCCTCCCATCTTAAAATGGCCATGTTTAAGAAGCATTGCACTAAACCAGGGGTCTTCAAACTTGGTCCTTTTATGACTTGTGGACTTCAACTCCCAGAATTCCTCAGCCAGGCACATGTGCCTGGCTGAGGAATTCTGGGAGTTGAAGTCCACAAGTCATAAAAGGGCCAAGTTTGAAGACCCCTGGCTTAAATCTAACAAACAAAATGGAGGCTGGCTGAGGAATTCTTGGAGTTGAAGTCCACAAGTCATAAAAGGGCCAGGTTTAAAGATCCCTGCACCTACTTCCCACCTAAAGTAGAAACAAACTCCATGTGAACTTATTTATTAAATTTATTTGCGGCCCATCTCATTTCAAAGTGACGTCACAAATATGGCTGGTTGGTTTGTTAAAAATAGAAATCTGGTCCGCTCTAACAAAAGCCTTGTAGCAAACAGGTAATTCTTAACTTGCAACAGTCCGTTTCATGACCAAACTTAACAATGGCGCTGAAAAAAGTAATTTCTAACCTTTTTTCACATTTACAGCCATTGCAGCATCTCCGTGGTCACATGATCAAAATTCAGCTGCTTGGCAACTGGCTCATACTTATGACGGTCGCAGTGTCCCGGGGTCACGTGATCCCCTTTTGCGACCTTCGGACAAGGAAAGTCAATGGGGAAGCCAGATTCACTTAACCACCATGTGACTAACTTAACAACTGTAGTGATTCCCTTAACAACTGTGGCAAGAAAAATCGTAACATGTGGCAAAACTCGCTTCACAACTGTCTCACTTAGCAGCAGAAATTTTGGGCTCAGTTGTGGTTATAAATCGAGAACTACTTGTATTTAAAAGGGGTGGTAAACCATGATCTTGACATTCCCTTTAAAACTGCAGATTTATTTTAGGTTTTAATCCAGGGTGGATCATGTGCTTTTTCACTTCTGCATTAAAGATTACACTGGTTTAATTGCACCCGCTAATACATACAGGTCAGCTAATTTGCTTACCATGTCGGTCCTCTCTTTTCGTCAGCTGTAGTTGCTAAACTCTCCAGACGCCCCAGCTACATCCTAATTAATCGACAAATAGAGCAGATAGAAAAGGTGGCAGATAAAACACAATTCATAACCAATCAAAGTCTGGTTGTGGAGAGGAATAGCTGGAGTTGTGATCATCATCAAACTGTGCATGTTCTGCCAATGTGGCTCCTAGATCTTTAAGCGACCTAGCTAAACCCATGATGGTGGGAATGCAGCCACAGCCACAGCCAGT
>NW_015394982.1:10231-13033 GCF_001527695.2 Protobothrops mucrosquamatus | reverse complement strand
GCTTTGCCGGGGCTGAATTCGGGCGTAGTGCGCAGGCGCGGGCGGTGCCCGTGTGTCAACGTCCGTTCCTGCTTTTTTTAGTTCGCACGTGGCGATTCCCACCAGTTGCTCCTGAATTTTCCTTGAAGCGAAGTGATAAAAGATAAGCCAATATTATTTCATCTTTATGAACCTTTTTTTCAGATTTGGCCAGTTTTCATCTCTGGACTGTGTGTGTGTGTGTGTTGTATATATTTTGTATATTTTTTTCTCTCTATATATATATATATATAGGAAAAAAAATCACATGACCAGCTTTGCCACTGTTGCAGCATCCCCAGGGTCACAGGATCAAAATTTGGGTGCCTGGCAACCAGTATCGTCTTTTTGATGGTGTTGCATTGTCCCTGGATCCACTGATCACCATTTGTAATCTTCCCAGCCAGCTTCTGACAATCGGGCAAGCCAGGTTCACTTAATGACTGCATCACTTAATAATTGCACAACTTTGCCAAAAAACTTTTTTTAAAAGTAGGTAACGGGTTCAATTAACTGCCCTGCTTAGCAGTGGAAATTCTGATCCCGATTGTGGCCATAACACGAGGCCTACCCGTTACTGTAGATTTCTCGAGAAATTGTTTCCTGGCAAGGTTTCATTATTTCTGCAAGAATGCTTCTAAAGCAGCTTTCTCAAACTCGGCAACTTTTAAGGTGTGTGGACTTCAACTCTGTGCTAGCTGGGAATTCTAGCAGTCGACGTCCCAAAGGTGCTTTTTTCAGGAGGCAACTGGACCTTCTTGTTTTTTCTTTGAAGACGTTTCGCTTCTCATCCCAGAAGCTTCTTCAGTTCTGACTGGATGGTGGGGAAATGGAAGGATTTATACTCCTTGCAGACAGCTGGTCATTTGCATCCTTTTAGAGTTGTTGAGGCCACTTGGAGGCCATCTATGTTGAGGGGGAGGGATATGATACCACCTATCTCCAGTCTACAACAGAGTCGACAGTGCCAAGAAGGCTCCACACACCCACTGAGGCACTACTCAGGTGGCCCTGAGGACACCGATAAAACCTCAAAGTGGCCTCAACGACTCTCTAAAAGGCAAATGACCAGCTTTCTGCAAGGCGTATAAATCCTTCCATTCCCCACCATTCTATCAGAGCTGAAGAAGCTTTTGGGATGAGAAGCGAAACGTCTTCAAAAATAATAATGGAAATCCAGTTGTCTCCTGAAAAAGCATCTTTGGGACAAACATGACTTGGGTGATTGAGAATCTCCACATTTGGCAGGCAAAGTCTACACATCTCAAAGTTGCCGAGTATGAGAAACACTGTTCTGAAGGGAGCTTTGTTAAGGATCTTCTAAAAGGTATGTTAGTACAGGTGGTCCTCACCTTAGCAACAGTGTGTTTAGTGGCCAAAGTTACGTTGCTTGAAAAAGTGACTTATGACTGCTTTCCGCACTTACCTCTGCCGCGGGCGATTTACATTCGGATGCTTGACAACTGATTCGTATTTACGACGGTCGCAGTGTCCCGGGGTCATGTGATCCCCTCCTGACGAGCCAAGTCAAATGGGGAAGCCAGATTCACTTAACCACGGTGTTGCTAATTTAATAACTGCCGTGTTTCACTTCACAAGCGTAGCAAGGAAAGTCGTAAAAGGGGGCAAAAATCAATTCACACATTTCTCACTGAGCAAGATACAATTTTGGGCTCAATTGTGCTCGTAAACTGAGGACTCCCTGTATTGGGGAAGACGCAGGCATGCAACCGGGCACATAGCCCCTCTCTGTGGATCAATGCTCTTCCTTCCGCTGCCCCTTACCTTTTCAGGTGCACCCATTACCTTTGCTTCCCACTTTCCAGATGTTCAAGCTCTTTACTAAAGGTTCTCACAAAAATCAGTTTACAGGGAATGTGTCATGGACAGGCACTGCCTTTCCACCTCAGCGATTTATCGTCTCATTTAGTGTCACTCAACACTGGTGCCAAGAGAATATCTTTATTGTCATTGTGTAACTCACAGCGAAAAGATGGAGGGCAAGGGAAGAAGGGGACGACAGAGAAGGAGGTGGCTGGATGGAGTCACAGAAGCAGCAGGCGTGAGCTTAAATGGACTCCAGAAGATGGTAGAGGACAGGAAGACCTGGAGGAATGTTGTCCATGGGGTCGCGATGAGTCGGACACAACTTCGCAATTAACAGCAAACTCACAGCGAAATTAAGTGTAACAGTAAGGAAGGCGAAGCTTAACCTCAAACGCGGGCCGGATGCATCACCAGGAAACCGCGTCCACCCCATTGCCAGCAATGGGGGGGAAAGCTCCGAGACGTCACGCAACATCACACGATGTCGCGAGTTTGACATGTCTAGTGTACTGTATTGTCATGTGAAAAAAAAATCTTTTAAAAAGCTTGCTTTGAAACAGCGGTTGGAAAAAAAAAAAGCAGGTCACGCAATGAGGAGTTTTTCAAAATATGGTGTCGGGTCTGCCCATGGGAGGTCACAAAAGTCAAGATGGCTGCCACACAGAGCCCCACCCTTTCTATGTGCTCGGTTGCAGCAGTTCAGCCTCAGCCACTTATGACCATCGTAGGATCCCCTTTTTGTGACCTTCTGACAAGCAAAGTCAATGGGGGGGAAGCCAGATTCACTTAACAACCGGGTTACTAACTTAACAACTGCAGCGATTCGCTTAACAACGGTGGTCATACGTCGAGAACTACCTGTCATGTCCGGGTGATACCGTCAATGGCGGGGGGGGGGGGGAAGAAAAGCACAAAACCTCCCAAAGTCACAAACTTTAGTTTAATTCAACATTTATA
>NW_015394982.1:4916-6571 GCF_001527695.2 Protobothrops mucrosquamatus | reverse complement strand
CCACCGAGAAGGCCCTCCCCCTGGGGGTCGCCAGCCGGCACTGTCTGGCTGACGGCACCCTGAGGAGACCCACTCTGTGGGAGCGTACCGGCCGATGGGAGGTAACCTGCGGCAGAAGGCGGTCTCGGAGATATCCAGGTCCGATGCCATGGAGCGCTTTAAAGATGAGAACCAACACCTTGAAGCGCACCCGGAAGGCACACATGCACCCACCACCCTTCTCAACCTCTCTTGGTCTTAAAAAAAAAGCTAAGAAGGGTTGAACTTAATTTATTCTCGGATGGGAGACCACCAGGTCTCAAATCCCAACTCTAAATTTAAGCTGGAAAAAAGGAGGCAATGACAAAACACTTTCCGATTGCTGCCAAAAGGTCTACATGGAGGTGACTATTAGCTAAGCTTTCTTTTCTTTTCTTTTTACCCCCTTTTAATTCCGTGCTTCAGGATGGGGGCGACTGAATGTAGCTCAGCCTTTACTGGCCGGATGCCCTTCCTGATGCCTATGTGGAGTTTGCAACAGATATTTTCTCTTTGTCCCGATAGAGTCTCTGTCGCTGCAGAGGATTGAACTCTCAACCTTCTGAGTGGGAGGTGAGTCTCTTCATCTCTAGGCCACCTGATCACTCAACTATCAACCAAGCATGAGTTAATGCAGGGGTCTTCAAACTTGGCCCTTTTATGACTTTTATGACTTCAACTCCCAGAATTCCTAAGCCAGCGTGGGGAAACTATGGCCCCTTCATGACTTGCGGACTTCAACTCCCAGAATTCCTCAGCCAGCGTGGGGGAACTATGGCCCCTTCATGACTTGCGGACTTCAACTCCCAGAATTCCTCAGCCAGCGTGGGGGAACTATGGCCCCTTCATGACTTGCGGACTTCAACTCCCAGAATTCCTCAGCCAGCATGCCTGGCTGAGGAATTCTGGGAGTTGAAGTCCACAGGTCATAAAAGGGCCAAGTTTGAAGACCCCTCAGTTAATGAATTCTTGATTTTTGCTTCCTGTGTTCATGTTACTACACTTGTTCGCTTGTTACCCTCAGAAAAGTTTTACCCGGGTTATGCCAGACTAATACACACCACGACACTTTGTTGGTATGTTCCACCTACAGGTAGTCCTCAAGTTACCACCGTTCGTTTAGTGACTGTTCAAAGTTACAACGGCACTGAAAAAAGCGACCTGTGGCGATTTTTCACACTTACGACCGTCACAGCATCGCCACGGTCACGCAATCAAAATTCAAGCGCCCAACAACTGCTTCCTATTTATGACGGTTGCAGCGTCCCTGGCGGTCAAGCAATTCGCTGTTGCGACCGTCTGACAAGCAAAGTCAGACGGGGAAATCCAGATTCGCTTAACCGCGTTACTAACTTAACACCTGCAGTTAAGATTCCCTTCACCACTGTGGCGAGAAAGATTGTAAAATGGGGGAAGAATTCGCTTAGCAACTGCCTCACTTAGCAACAGACATTTTGGGGCTCAATTGCGGTCGTAAGTCGAGAACCACCTGTAAGGATCCAACTTTCAAACAAGTGTCTGGGATCTAAAACTCCAAGCTTGGTTTTTGGATGGAGTCCTGATTTTTCTGAAGGATTCAGCTGAAAATGACCGGATTCAACTGAGATTCGCTGGCAAAGTCGAAGGTGCATGTAACA
>NW_015394982.1:0-1529 GCF_001527695.2 Protobothrops mucrosquamatus | reverse complement strand
TGGGCTACTTCGTGGATGATATCAATGATGAGAAACTCATCGCTCTCCAAGATGGACGAGATCACGAAGGTCAAGCACGGGTTCTCCATGGCGACAATAGGGAACGAGGGAGGGAGGAAAACGATGTCGTACCTGGAAGCGAGGGGAGGGAGGGAGGGAGAAACCGGATCACTTTCCGAATCTTCAAGATAATTCTCAAAATAGATAGATAGATAGATAGATGATAGATAGATAGATAGATAGATAGATAGATAGATAGATAGATAGATAGATAGATAGATAGATAGATAGATAGATAGATAGATAGATAGATGATAGATAGATAGATGATAGATAGATAGATGATAGATAGATAACTGATGAAAGCAGAACGAGCTTGAAATGGCCATCTTAGTCTCCCAATTTAATTCTTTAACTCTTTGTCAGAAAAAGAAATTTGGATTTAAAATGTTTCGCAGTTGCGACTTGAGCCTGCTTAACGCCCCTAGTTGGGGGGGCTGCAAGGCAAAAGATATTGTAAAAAGTAAAACTGCAGTATAGCAGTTAAAAATGTCAAGGTGTAATCAATCAGACCGGTCTGTCTGAAAAACTTCCTGTATATACTCCCTTAACTCAGCTGGCAAAGAGGGGAGAAAGCCTGTGGCTTGGTGGTTAAATCACGGCCTAGTATGTAAACTGCCCAGGTTCGAATCCCATAAAGGGTATGGCTAACTGATGAAAGCAGAACGAGCTTGAAATGGCCATCTTAGTCTCCCAATTTAATTCTTTAACTCTTTGTCAGAAAAAGAAATTTGGATTTACAGTAAAATGTTTCGCAGTTGCGACTTGAGCCTGCTTAATGCCCCTAGACAGAGACAGAGACAGAGACAGAGAGTCAGACAGAGAGAGAGACAAAGAGAGACAGAGAATCAGAGAGAGAGACAGAGAGTCAGAGAGAGACAGAGAGTGAGACAGAGAGAAACAGTCAGAGAGAGACAGAGACAGGCAGAGAGTCAGAGAGAGAGACAGAGAGAGAGAGACAGAGAAACAGAGACAGATAGAGAGTCAGAGACAGAGAGAGAGAGAGACAGAGAGTGAGACAGAGAGCGAGACAGAGAGAGTCAGAGAGACAGAGAAAGAGAGACAGAGAGAGTCAGAGACAAATAGAGAGAGACAGAGACAGACAGACAGAGAGAGAGTCAGAGAGACAGAGAGAGAGAGAGAGAGACAGACAGACAGACAGACAGAGAGAATCAAAGAGACAGAGAGCGAGACAGAGAGAAAGAGAAAGAGAGAGACAGACACAGAGAGTCAGAGAGAGTCAGAGAGAGAGAGACACAGAGAGAAACAGAGAGAGAAAAAGTGAGACAGAGACAGAGAGAAACAGAGTGAGTCAGAGAGACAGAGAGAGAGAGACACAGAGAGACACAGAGAGACAGAAAGAGAGACACAAACACACAGAGAGAAAATCAGAGAGACAGAGACAGGCAGAGAGATAGAGAGAGACAGAAAGAGAGAGACAAAGACACAGAGAGACAGAGAGAGACAGA
>NW_015394981.1:30717-33673 GCF_001527695.2 Protobothrops mucrosquamatus | reverse complement strand
CGGACAAAATGTGCCTTTTGCGCAAATGCCAAGGCTCCAGCTAACTCCCCTCCCGTTGGCTCCCTTGATTTCTGAGCAACCTGGGCTGTCTTGGGGTGAGACAAGGCTGTTCAACCATCTCCTGAAATAGCCATCTCTGCAAGCACTCAGCCAGCAAAAGGAAGGGGAGGACTGGTTAACCGGCCTAGGTCTGCAAACCATAGTGACCTCGGAGATCTTCTAGTCCAACCCCCTACTCAAGCAGGAGACCCTAGGCCAGGGGTAGGCAACCTGGGCTCTTTTATGACTGGTGGACATCAACTCCCAGAATTCCTGAGCCAGCCATGCTGAGGGGAAAGGGAGAGGTTTCCAAGCTGAGCCAGGCCGGCTCGGGAATTCTGGGAGTTGAAGTCCACGAGTCATCAAAGAGCCAAGGTTGCCTACCCCTGCCCTAGACCATTTCAGACGAATGGTTGTCCAATCTCTTCTTGAAAACCTCCAGTGTTGAAGCACCCACAACCTTTGGAGGCAACCCAGTTCCACTGATTAATTGTTCTAGCTAATAATACTAATACTAAAGTTGGAAGGGACCTTGAAGGTCATCTAGTCCAACCCCCTGCTCAGGCAGGAGACCCTACACCATTTTGGACAAATGGCTGTCAGGGAATTTCTCCTTAGTTCTAGGTTGATTCTCTCTTTGGTTAGTTTCCACTCAACTACATTTTGTCTTGCCTTCAGGGTCTTTGGAGAAGAGATTGACCTTCACTTCCTTGGGGGCAGCCCCTCAAATACTGGAAGACTACTCTCCTGTCACCTCTAACCCCTCCTTTCATTAAACTAATATTTATATTAACTAATATAAACTAATATTAATATTCCTGCAGCCGTTCTTCGTGTGCTTTACCCTCCAGTCTCCTAAAGGGTTGGGGGTTGACAATGAGGTCAGATCAAACTTCATGGGCCACCCCCACGGGCAAGTGTGCGTTGACTCTTTGTTGCAGGACCTACACAGGTAGCAGCTAAGAGTCAGCAAGCAGGTCCATTGCTGGAGGTTCAGATGACCCAGTGCTGACACAGCAGGAATTCAACCCACTTTGGAGACGGCTCTCACTCTATATCAATAGAGTATGTGTGGGAAAAAAATAAAATAAGAGCAAGAGAATGAGTAGGCTTTAAACCAAATTTTTTCCCCCGTCCAAGAAGAGAACCTTTGATGTGTGTCTTTGACACACGCCCTTCCTCTAATGAACTCCATGGAGGATATGTTAAGTGGGACAATTGCATCCTATTATTATTATTATTGCCATACACTCACATTTGATGTAATTTACCATAAAGAGCATATGTTGGATGCAACCATAAAAGTGATAGATTAAAACAATCTAAATCATTTAATGAAAATGCTAAAGGAGCAGTGGGGGGGGGGAGAGAAAAGCTAAGCTATTTGTCCAACCAGAAATGGTTCTTTCACAGATGCCTTAAATAAACAGACACTTCCATTGCCTTTGAGAATTGCTGTTTACTTTGTAGTTCTTCGTCAACAGAGAGCAAAAGAAGCCCTCCTCCCTCAAATTAATCAAGAGATAAAGAAATATTCTGGGATATAAACATCAGGAGAGGCTGTCCATAAAATACATGTTTGTTTGAAGGGGGAAAAAATGCACGAACTTCATCGTCTGCCTGGGCCACAGCTTGTTACTGGGCAAATTAGGAAAATAATATTGGATTAGAACTACGATACAGAAAAAAATTCAAAAGAAATGCGAGACGGGGAGGATCCAGGATGAGGTTCATTGTGGAATCCCATTTCCAAAACGAGAAGGCCGGACAAGCGAAGCAAGAGTGCCTCTGAGATGATGCAAAATGCTTTTCTATTACTTTCTGGGGCAGAATCTCTGCAGAAAAGGAATACATAGGCTGGTCTGGAGGCAGGGGTAAGCTCTTCACTGTGTAATCTAACGTACAGAGACCTAGGTAGTCCTTGACTTACAACAGTTCATTTAGTGACCGTTTGAAGTTACAAGGGCAGTGAAAAAAAAGTGACTTTAAGACTGTTTTTCACACTTACGACCGTCGTAGTATCCCCGACGGTCACAGGAACAAAATTCAGACACTTGGAAACTGACTCGTATTTATGACAGTCGCACTGCTCCGGGGCTCATGTGATCCCCTTTCGCGACCAAAGTCAACAAGGAAGTCAGATTCATTTAATGACCAACTTACTAACTGCAGTGATTCATTTAACAACGGGGCCAGGAAAGGTCGTAAAATGGGGCAAAACTCAACTCAGCCAACGTTCCGCTTAGCGAGAGAAATTCTGGGCCCAGAATTGTGGCCGTGAATCAAGGGCTTCCGAATTATTGAATTTAGCAATATCTTCCCATGTAAGTTCCCTCAACTTCTTCCCCTGTCCACTTCTAACAGCCCCCCCCATTCTATCCTTTTTCTTCCCCCCCCCCAGGTAATCTGGGCTTAAATTGCCATAAATTGCCCCTTTGCTGCTGAAAAAAAGACGGACGAGGAGGCAACCAGGCAGAAGTCTAAACTACGGATCATCAAGGCCGGAGCGAGTACAGCTTGATATTTTCCGGATGACAAACTTGGTTGGGACACAAGGGAGCTTCTCTCCGTTTGGATCTGAAAGCAGGGAATCGCGGAAACGCAGAGAGGCACCTGAGCTGACCCTTATCGGAGAAGAGACAGCAAAAAAACTTCAACAAGTCCTGCAAAACCTTAAATATTAACACACACACACATATATGGCTTTTCCAGCAAGCAGGCCTGACCTAAGGAGGATTTTATTTAGGGACGATTTTAAGTATAATTTTAATTGGAACACAGCCTCTAATATTTGGTTTTTAATTTGGTTTTAGAGGGGTTTTTATTTTTTGTATATTGTTATTTGTATCTGTTTTTAATATGCTGTGCACCGCCCTGAGTCCTGCGGGAGAAGGGCGGTATAGAAATTAAATTAATA
>NW_015394981.1:27259-29456 GCF_001527695.2 Protobothrops mucrosquamatus | reverse complement strand
TTTTATTTAGGGACGATTTTAAGTATAATTTTAATTGGAACACAGCCTCTAATATTTGGTTTTTAATTTGGTTTTAGAGGGGTTTTTATTTTTTGTATATTGTTATTTGTATCTGTTTTTAATATGCTGTGCACCGCCCTGAGTCCTGCGGGAGAAGGGCGGTATAGAAATTAAATTAATAATAATAATAATAATAATATATATGGTGTAAGAATCCATAGCCTAAGGCTCGCATCATGAGTGTTTGTTGATTTGCTGGTATTTAAGTTCCTATTGATTTGCTGGTAGTTGATTTGCTGGTTTTTAAATTCCTATTGTTCCTATTGTTTGAATCACACAAGGGGATGTCTATAATGTGTGCAAACTGTGTTGGGTTTTTTTTTTTTCTCCTCTCCCTTTACTTTGTGCCTTGGGCACAAAGACAGATGGGTTACCCTGGCCAGCCACTTTCTCTCAGCCCTAGAGAGGAGGCAATGGCAAAGTCCTTCTGAAAAACCTTGCCAAGATGACTACAGGGACTTATCTAGGCAGTCACCATTAGGCAAAACTACCTTAAAGGCACACACACACACAAAGTTATTGCTGTGGTTTATAATAACAAAAATCTTGACAGTGTTTTCCCTTCCTTTCCTCGTATACTAAGGACAATCAACATGGGGCAAGTTTGAGTTTCTTTCTAACGCTATCTTCTTTTCCGGGGCCGAGCTCATGTTTTGCTAAGGTTGTTGCATACTTTTCCCAAAGTTACCTCTGTGTTTCTCTAGATTTTCAGAAACATCTACCAAGCAGTTTTGTTTTCTTACTGTTGCTTCACCGGGCACGCTTCCAATCTGGAACCATTCTCCGGCGCGTCTGATTTCCCCATCTCTTCTTTTTTTTTCCCTGCCGCCGAGGACACGGTTTTAAGACTATACCCTCCCCAAAAATTGCAATTTGACGGTCTTCTCTAATCCGATCTCTGCTTTCTGCTAAGTAGTATTCCAATAACTCGGCACCATGCCTCAGCGCCCACGGCTTCGAAAGCAAAGCAACATCGTTACCTTTGCGTACGAAACCCCGCAGTCGGGGAGGGTGGGTGGGGAAAATTTGCTATTTCAATTAAAGATCGGGAGAAGGTCTTGAGGGATTAAGTAAAAAAAAACAGCTCGGCTGAAAATGCTTCGAAATTATACTAATCTGCTGTGACTGTGAAAAAAGCCAGATAGTTATTACACGCCATTGTTCGCTGGAGAGTTTGTATTAATGTAGATTGTGATGTGGCTTTTATTAAAAGCAAAAAAACAACAACACCGCCATAATAATCCCGAAAACAATTCTCGGGTCTATAGATGGCACGGCGCACCAGCCTTTTAAAGTGCTGGGGAGGGCTTCGGATTATTCTGCAAGAATGGAGGACAGAATATCTATTTTGGATTATGACTGGGGAAGGGGGTGTGTGTAAATCCATAGGCTGAGAGGCAGACAAACACACAGGCCTGCAATTTGTAAGGGACACCCCCCCACAGAGGCAAATTCAGCTTTGATCCTGTGCAGAAGGGATACAAAGATAGACCAAAAGAGGCAGACAGGAGATAGGAGGGCTTTTGCAGAGTTACATAAGCCAACGATGCAGTATTGCGGAACTTTACACTTTTGAGTGCGAATGTTTTTTGGTGTGTTGGTTTTTCTGAGCTCAAAACCTCCAGGTAACAGACTGCAGCTGCAGATTCATCACCCAGCTTTTTTCTGGTACCGAGACCGGGAGAAAGGTGGGTCAACTCAGCAGATAAAGCTGCTCTTTGCATAAGGAAAGTTCTGGGGAAATCCTCTAAATGGGATCCTAGATATAGGATCCCAGTTTAAAGAGGAGAAAAAAAAAAAGACTAATCTGAGTTAGCCACAAAGAAATCCATACAGGAGCAAGGAGGGGAAGAGCTGTTGCCAAAACGACAGGGGCAATTTGTCAGGTTATCACAATGACTGACAGTTATTAAAACAACGCGAATCCTGCTTGAGCAAGGGGTTGGACTAGACGACCTCCAAGGCCCCTTCCAGCTCTATTCCGATCGATTGATCGATGAATGCTACGGTCTGAGACCCAGACACATGGCGCATGCATAAAACAATAGGCAGAGTCTGCACCTTTGTAGTTGCCATTGTGATTTTTTTTGGGGGGGGGGCACAGCCCTGCCCCTCAGGAGTTTACTTAGGACTGGGG
>NW_015394981.1:19064-20577 GCF_001527695.2 Protobothrops mucrosquamatus | reverse complement strand
GAAGGGAGGAAGGGAGGGAGGGAGGAAGAAGGATGAGAAGGAAGGAAGGAAGGAAGGAAGGAAGGAAGGAAAGAAAGAAAGAAGGGAAAAATAGGGAGGGAGGAAGGAAGGAGAAAAAAAAGTGTCAGGTGCAAGAAACTGGGAGCCAGGATAGAGTTCAAAAGCAGTGCAAATGTGTTCCATGCTATCTATATACAAGAATCTGAACTATATTAACGGTCAAGTCAAATTGGTGCCAGATAAGAGTCAATGGACTTCAAAAATGGGGGGGGGGGGCTGGACTTAGGCATCTTTTGGGGATGTAGGGACCCCAGATGTGTGATGTGCTTGAGCCCAACCTCAGGCCCCACCTGGTCATCTCCTACATCTGGGAGGGAGGGTTTCCAGATCTGGAGGCAACAGCGGAAATTCCCGGACACTGAGAGAGCCACATTTAAGAGCATTTGACTCTCGCTGCATTTGATCCCCGGGTCCTTCAGAGAAAACCAAGATGGCTTGTGGGAAGCCAAACCTCCAAACCTGAGCTTGCAATCTGGGCTCGCTTTCTAGGGTGCAAAATTCAACTGGTGACAATAGCGCACTACACCGCCTGCCCCCCACTGTGTGTGTTGTATTTTAGGGGTGTGTGTGTGTGGAATAAACCAGTACTTCTCTTCATCCCAAAGATGCTCATTTGTGAAGCATAGATGGTTATTGATTTATTTATTTTTCTCCCCCACGAGGCGTTTAATGAGCAAGCAGTTGCCAGCAGAAGTGGCAGATCTCATTTCGGCTGCTTAAAGATACTGTAAATTGTCCCTGCACTGTATGTACATTTGGGGGGGGGAAACCACCCCGTTATAATGAGGATGTGGGACAAGGCAACTCTCGGTAGACTTTTGATCATCGTCCCTTCGTCCAACAGCCAGCGACGAAGGCCTGGCTAATAGAAAAAAAGGGGGGGGGGAATTGCTATCCAAATATTTCTTTCTCTGGATTCTTCCAACATAGTCTAATGCCCTGACCACTGCATCAAACTGGCTCCATTTATGTATTTGGCCACATATCCAGCTACATTGGCCTGTGTTATTCTGGCTGGGAACGTTTTTCCAATCCATTATCCCATAATCCAATGAATATGTGACATTTTTCCCCCTTAATGTTTGCACATTCCGAGTTGACAGGGGAGCATCTCAAGCCATTGACCCACATACCCTCCAGCTGGCCCCCTCTGGTACACTCGTGGCTTCCCTTCCCTGCGAGGGGAAGAATGGAAATAGAATAGAATAGAATAGAATAGAATAGAATAGAATAGAATAGAATAGAATAGAATAGAATATATGAAATGGAGTGGAGTGGAGTGGAGTGGAGTGGAGTGGAATGGAATGGAATGGAATGGAATAGAATAGAATAGAATAGAATAGAATAGAATAGAATATGAAATGGAATGGAGTGGAGTGGAGTGGAATGGAATGGAATAGAATAGAATAGAATAGAATATGAAATGGAATGGAAAGAATAGAATAGAATAGAA
>NW_015394981.1:8762-11136 GCF_001527695.2 Protobothrops mucrosquamatus | reverse complement strand
AGAGATGGGAGCTGCCCCTTTTCTCTCTGCCCTTGCTAGACCAGGGGTCCTCAACCTGGGCAACTTTTAAGACTTGTGGACTTCAACTCCCAGAATTCCTCAGCCAGCTTTGCAAATCTTAACAATCCATTTATAGCTCGTGTGCTTGAGCTCTTTTTAAGCTCCTATACTACACCCCCAAACCTCTAAAAAAGATTACAAAGGGGTTGAATTAGGCTTTTTCTTTCTTTCATCAGCCACATCTGTTCTCAGGACTCTTGCTATGGGTGATAATTCAGCACAGATAGAAGAAGGATGCGCCCACCGGCCAGACACTTAAGCATGCTTACATCTCAGGAGGGTTTTAGCCTTAATTGACTTATGGTTCAGAGTATTGCACCCAGCCAGAAATGCTTGATGTTTAAGAGGGCAGGCCAAGCGTAACATTGGCGAAATAAGAATATAAGCGCAACAGACACAACATCCCTGCCAAAGAAATAAAAAATGATTCCAAAGGTTGACACACCAGAGTCTTGATGGGACAGTACGTTTGATTTCTGTCAAAGTCTCGCAAAAGCAAACTCTGTACGTTCCAGCCACCGCTGAACGTTTCCAGATTTTATAGGCAGAGAAGGGAGAAGAAGCAGGTTTGATGACTAGCATTAAACATCATGGAACTGAAATGAAATAATAATAATAAAAAATGACTCGCGCTAAGATCAATTTTCCTTATGTTAAGGACAGACTGGTCCACTCCTTCTGGTTTAACCGGAAGGCAGTTATGTAAGCTTGCCAGCGTCTTTTCTTTTACTGTAATCAGTATGTTTTATCTGGTAAACACAGGTAGGGTAGCTATATTAAATGTTTTCTTCTGTGGCTTTAAGTTTTCATTTTATTGGCCCATCTTCGGTTAATTACTTTGTAATTATGTGATGCAGTCTCCTACGAAGCACCATCCACGGGTGCTCCCTAGCAGGATGGTGCTTGTCTATTGTGTTTTATATGAGAACGCAAAAGATAATTACAAAAGTGATTAACCAAAGATGAGCCAACGAGATAATTTTAAGCGAGGATTCCATCAGACCCCAAAAATCTAGGTCTCTCGTTTTTTTTCTAAAAGGATTGCTCTTTTTATAGCAACCAGGTGTTTGATTTACCGATGCTCCTTGCTGACTTCAGCATCAAAGAGATAAAATAAGTGTAATTTTATCATTGTACCTATTTTTAATATGCTTTTTTCTGTTTTAACTTTGAAACAGAGTAGCATGGTAGGCGTTGATCTTAAACAGGATGGTTTTTAAAACGAATAAAACTGTACAGTTCTATATTTTGTAGAGCTTTTGACAAAGGATGGGTTTTTTCACCCCCAGAAAACCACTGAGTTTGCACAACTAGTAAATTGTTCTTTTTTTCTTGGCACTTGAGACATGCTGACATTGTAAACCGCTCAGAGAGTGCTGCAAAAGCACAATGGAGCGTTATATAAGTCTAAGTGCTTTTGCTATTTCCCCCCTACTTTTATTCAGATCAAAGGCAAACTGTCACACCCCCCATTTTAAAACTTTTTTTTTTTCAACTGGGTGAGTTAAATTCTACCCTCCGTCTTCCTTCCTCTCTTCTCTCTCTCTCTCTCTGCCTCCCAAGTTCATTTCAGAGAAGGGATGAATAATACAGAGGATTCCTAAATATACTTTGCTAAATTTCAAAGTGCACCAGATAAATTATAGCTTAAGCGCAGACACGCTAATATATTGCTTGATTAAATGAACATATAGCAAAGATGAGAGAACATCTTCACCAAAAGCCATCCCTACTTTGCTGCCTAATTAACCAACATTGAAACATACAGAACTCGTGTGAATAAGAGACGGAGCAGTAAAACATCACAGGCAACTATCCATAATCATACCCATCTGATGACTTGCCTTATATTTATTTCAAGACCTCTAACACAAACCCTGGAGGTGACCAACATAATTGCCCTATTGCTGTTATCATCCAGAGGTTCTTCATATCCAATCAAAGTTACCCTCCTGAAAGTTTAGACTTTGTGCAAAGTAACGAAAAGAGCGTGCCTGTGTTATTTGCCAGATAATGGTATATTCAGAATGGGCGATCAAATTTCTTTGGGTCGTCTCCAGATTAAACATAACAGTATCTGGTCCCTCATTGGAAGATGAACCTTTCGAGACGAGGAGCTCGGCTGCAGATTGAAGCGGAAGAAAAAACAGGGCCAAGAATGTGAGTTGAATACAGAGGACAATGTTCTCTCTGGGAGATAAGATAGATAGATAGATAGATGATAGATAGATAGATAGATAGATAGATAGATAGATAGATAGATAGATAGATAGATAGATAGATAGATAGATAGATAGATAGATAGATAGATAGA
>NW_015394981.1:0-7602 GCF_001527695.2 Protobothrops mucrosquamatus | reverse complement strand
ATAGATAGATAGATAGATAGATAGATAGATAGATAGATAGATAGATAGATAGATAGATAGATAGATAGATAGATAGATAGATAGATAGATAGATAGATAGATAGATAGATAGATAGATAGATAGATAGACAGACAGACAGGCGGACAGACAGACAGACAGACAGACAGACAGACAGGGATGATGGATGGACAGATAGATATGCATAGAGTAGACAGGGAAAGATGGATGGACGGATATGGATAAATACAGTGGGTAGGGAGAAGAGAGGGAAGTGGGGGGGAGCAGGCCCAGTGGCTGAGAAAAGTCAAACCAGTGGGTCTTTCTCAGCCCAATGAGGTCAAGCTGAAGACCGAGTGGGTCCCCGAGCAGCTGTTGACTCAACTCCACTCCACCTGAGGTCATCTCCAAGCACCAATCCCACCCTTTGCTTGCCAAAGTATAATGTGACTCTTGTTCCCGACTCTTGTGTGCTGCTCAGGAATGTCGGAAAATCCAGTTCAGAGGTCATGGGGAGGACCTGGAACAGTTTCCTTCTCCAACTGAGAAGGCAGAATTGCTGTCCAGCTGGGGAGGTCGCTCACTCACCCAAAGGAAGAGGCGGAAACACAGTGGTGCTCTTTTCCCCTGCCCTCACCTCTTCCTCCTCCTCGTCCCCCCCTGCCTCCACACAGCCTGAAAGGCACATGTATAACCACGTGTGAGCCCACCTTTGAACGACATCCAGACATTGCAACTGGGGCAACAGCTAGACTACTCTACCGGGTGCCAAGTGCTCGCTGGACACAATTTAATATCTCTGGGTTGACCTTTACGGCCCGAATGATCTTGGGAGAGCTGGACTATTTGAGGGCCAGTCTCTTCCCTTACCGGGCTCTCCAGATTTACTGAGTGCAAAAGAAATATAAAAAAAACGCCCTCTCTTTCGGGGGCCGGCCTAGCTGCCTTCCCCTCTCTCATCTTTTAGAACAGTGTTTCTCAACCTTGACCATTTTAAGGCACGTGGACTTCAACTCCCAGAATTCCACAGCCAGCGTTGCTGGCTGTGGAATTCTGGGAATTAAAGCCCACATGCCTTAAAATGGCCAAGGTTGAGAAACACTGTTTTAGAAAATCCATAAAAACGCCGCCCTTTTGCTAGAGTTCCAACTCTCGCTTGACTGGAGCAGGAGTTGGCGGTTTTTTAACTCTTTGCGTTTGCATCCCGGTCCTCGAGGATTTGAGTGGCCGGGCGGGAAAATGGGAGCAGGAGTCACAGGAATGCATGAATGATGTTTGAGAGGGAGAGCTTTCCTTCCAAACGGATTTATTTTTTTTTTACCCACCGTGGCATCTTCAAGACACACCAAGTTACAGGTGCCATAATTTTCAGACAAATTGCCTTTGGGCACTGCCCGGCGCGAAGCCTCTGCAGTTTTCTGGACCATATTTCTCAGAAGTGGGTTTGCCATTACCTCCTTCTTAGGGCTGATAAAAAAAGGGCTGGCCCAAAGTCACCCATCTGGCTTCAGGCCTAGAGTGGGGCTAATAAGCTACCACTGTCTAGTCTGGGACTTTAACCATTACTGAGTCTCCGAAGGCAGTTACATAAATGAGAGGTCCTTGTTCATCACTGAGCTTGGTTGATTTCTTGCCCAAACTACTCAAAATAGCACTGATGACGTTACCTAGTTGGGTAATGAAAGGTCTGCAAGAAAAAGACCAAGCTCAGAGAGCATCAAGGAGCCCTTATTTTAACCCTCCTTTAAAGTTACACCACTTCACACTTTATTCTTCTTCTAAGCCACAGGATCGGTCTTTGTAAAGACAGGAATGAAGCTGGGGTTACCTTATTAAGTTTCCCCCTTTTAAAATTCACTCTCCTTTCCTGAAAAAGAGTTAAAATGCTTCCTTCCCACATTATGCTAACCTGAGAATTGTTGTGAGTAAGTGGCTGAATCTGCATTTTAGGCGATGCTATGGAATCCTGGATCACTGGTTAGGTTTCCTGTTTTTTTTGTTGCGGTTGTTTTTGCCAAACGGAAAAACATCTTTTATTGGCGGTAAGTTTTTCTTTCCCTGATTTATCAAATGTTGGATCTCCCTTTAACATTCTACCTTTTTCTTCTCACACTCTATTAACTCATTCCTGGAGTCTGTCAAAGGAGAAGACCAAATACTTTCATCCAGTGCCAATTTTTATGTGACTGATGATCTCCGCTGCTTTAATTTGTTCCATCTGGCACTTAAGGTTAGATGATTTATTGATCAGATGCTGTCAAACCGCTTTGGGATTGTTTGGAAAAAAAAGAAAGAAAGAAAAAAAGGGAGGGAGGAAAAGGATTAAGCCCCAGGAAGTTGAAGAGAGAAAATAAACGATCGCCAATTCTGATAGAAAAATGGGAAATCGTATTTTGAAGGCTTCCTTCCTCCTTTTGCTCAGACCAAACAAACACAGCAGGCGGGTTTCCTGAGTTTCAATTTTGATTGGAATCTTTGTATTTGTTTCTCCTCTGCAGTAGCCTAAACATAAAAAGTGCAATTGACTACAGATTTCCTAAGGTGGAAAGCCCATTAAGCGCTTTTTGCTTAAGAATTCTGGATTTTCTTAAAGGTGAATCTGTGTCCAAACATTTTGCAGTCTTTTTTTTTTTTTTTTTTTTAAACTTGTTCTGTTTTAGAAATTGTAAATTTAGCAAATCCAACTTGGAATTCTGTGCAGATTCTTAGCAGAAAAATGACTTTCTGTTTTACCACCCCCCACCCCATGCCCAATTTTTCTTTCAGAAATTTAGCACTGGAATGTTTTGTGTTCATTTTTCTCAGTCCCTTCCAAGAATTTCTGGTTACCATGGTGCACCTCGGTTGCAGTTCAGAGTCCCAAATATTTCCATAATGCAGCAAGATTTCAACGCTCAGACTAAGAGGAGAGGATGCAAGCAACCAACCAACCCCCCAGTTAGGTAGCCACTGAATATTTTTATGGCAAGAGAACCACAAAACACTTCTGGGATACTACAGGCTGTTAATTGAAGTTATTTACAATTCCTAAATGCAGCCCTACCTTTCCAAACCTGGGGGGGGGGGGGAGGAAGCAAAGGTAGACTCTAGACAGAAATGAAGGGGGGAAAAGTGGGAGGGAAGAACATGTATATCAATCCTTCCCCCCACACACACCCCATTCCTGGTAGGAATTCTTTTTTGAAATGTTTTTAGTCAGAAAAAAGGCCTTTTGAAAAGAAGCATGATTTCCGTCGCACGTTATTTCTGTCGTTAATTGTCTGTGCCGATTTAATTATGGCATTTTAAGACATAAGATGGAAGTGAGATCTGGCATTCTAATAGCTAAGGGGCTGTCACCGAGAAGAGGGGGGGAGTCCACCTTTTCTCCAAAGCACCTGAGGGCAGGCAGGACAAGAAGCCACGGATGGAAACTCATCAAGGAGAGAAGCCACCTGGAATTAAGGAGGAATTTCCTGACAGTGAGGACAATCAACCAGTGGAACGGCTGGCCACCAGAAGTTGTGGGCGCTCCATCAGTGGAGGCTTTTGAGAAGAGATCGTACAGCCATTTGTCTGAAATGATACGAAGTCTCTGCTTGAGCAGGGGGTTGGACTAGAAGACCTCCAAGGTCCCTTTTGACTCGGTTATTCTGTTATTCTAAACTAGGCTCGTCATCCTACTTGACCTGGGATCTTATTAGGTCTTTGGAGCTGAGCAATCCTCCAGTGAAACCTCCACAGAGTCGTTGGGAAACTGGCAGATGGAAGATATCTTGTAAAGATTGAGCTGGTTAGCAGGCAGAAGTCTCAGGAATATGGGGCCTGTTGCACCTGGACAGGAGCGGGGAAAACAGTACTACAGGCTGCAATAATGTTGGAGGTAGCCTCTGAGTAAGCTCACTCTGTTTAGGAAGGAAAAGGACCTTGTCAACACTGCAATGATCTAAAAGACACAAGTAGTTGCGCCAGGAACCTCTTCGCAGGAAGAAGGGTGGGGACTGAGTATCTCCAGAGCCGGCTCTCCTCGCAGATAAGAGAGATGGAATTTGTTACCTCAAGCTGTGAAAATTGCACGCTTAGACAAGGCCGGAGAAAAAAACGGTGCAAAGAGTCTACTTATATGCATAGGGTTAGGCTTTGCGGTTGTGTTTTGTTTCTGCAAGATGCACAGAGCTATCAAGGCTGCTTTTTCTCCCCCCCCAGAAAGACTTTGCATTCGTTCTGTTTTGCTGATTCCCCCCCCACACACACACACACTGAGATCCACTGCACCAAATTCTAGGCACACAAGGAAGATGCTTTGACAGTCTGGGACCAGCTCCAGACGTGGTTTGCTTGAACCCAGAACCACACGGGTGTTTTCGTGGCACCGCAGTGACTTTGTGGAGCTCACCGATGGTTCTTTCTCTCATTTATTGGGGGGGGGGGGAACCCTACCATGTTTTCTGGGTTTTGGACCCATCAGCAGTTCTCTCAAGGGGAAAGAGAGCTGGATGGCTTTGCAGATCTATTGCATAAGAATTATTATTATTTGCAAACAAATACAGGATAAAGTAAAGCTGTAGACTACAATCCATTTATTCCCCATTTATTCTATTCTATTCTATTCTATTCTATTCTATTCTATTCTATTCTATTCTATTCTATTCTTCTTATTTTCTATTCTATAGTCTATTCTATTCCATTATTCTTGGGCGCTCCATCACTGGAGATTTTTAAGAAGAGACTGGACAGCCATTGGTCTGAGCTGGTATAGTTCTCCTGCTTGAGCAGGGGGCTGGACTAGAAGACCTCCAAGGTCCCTTCCAGCTCTATTCTATTCTTTCTTATTCTTTCATTCTTCTTTCATCTTTCATAATGTACAGCAGCTTGGAGCAGGGAAGGGATTATTAAATGACATTGCTTGTTCCTGGTTTCCAGGCCAATTTGGATGGACAACATTCTTCAAGCTGCTTTTGAGGGTAGGGTGTATGTGTGTGTGTGTGTGTGTGTGTGTGTGTGTGTGTGTGTGTGTGTGTGTGTGTGTGTGTGTGAAAGCAATGAGCATGGCCAATGCCTTTTAGTAACCTACCTGATTCACCCATATGTAGAAATTGAGTTCAAGAACGAACATATCTCTCTTTCTAGTATCAGATCGGTTCTGAGTCATGTGCTGGAGAAGGCTCCATGTCACACTGCTGTCATCTACTGAATAGAATGGAGCTGGAAGGGACCTTGGAGGTCTTCTAGTCCAGCCCCCTGCTCGAGCAGGAGAACCTATGCCATCTCGGACAAGTGACTGTCTAGTCTCTTCTTAAAAATCTCCAGTGATGGAGCGCCCATGATTTCTGGAGGCAAGTTGTTCCACTGGTTGATTGTCCTCACTGTCGGGAAGTTTCTCCTTAATTCCAGGTTGCTTCTCTCCTTGATCAGTTTCCAACCATTGTTTCTCGTCCTTCCCTCTGGTGCTCTGGTGAATAATTTGATCCCCTCTTCTTTGGGGCAGCCCCTCAGATACTGGAACACTGCTATCATGTCTCCCCTGTTTCTTCTTTTCTTCAGACTAGCCAAACCCAAGTCCCGCAGCCATTGTTCTTCGTATGTTTTAGCCTCCAGGCCTTGGATCATCTTAGTTGCTCTTCTCTCCTGCTCTATGGTTTCGAAACAACCTCACCCATTTCGAAGTTTGTGCTTAGATACAGACTCGCTCCGATGCAGAAGTGGGGCAGAGGTTCCTCCAAGGAAATGCGGTAACCCCGGCATTCGTCAAATTCCAGGACGCTACTGCCCTCTGCAGTCTTCCACAAAGCAGATCTCTGATGCGTTACGGAAGCGGCGCCTCTACATAGGTCAAGAAAACGACGGTATGTAAGACCTTCAACTCTTCACTGCAACAGGTCTCCTGTTTGGGGGCAGGCAGAATTTTTTCTCAGCCCAACCATGAGCATCTGAGGACTTCTGAGCATTAGCAGCTGCCCTGAAAAATATCTCTAGACTTTCTCCTGCCTTTCGGAATTGCTTCAAGGATTGCAACCGGGAAGGGGGTCTGAATCCCTGATCCTGCAAAGTCTGGACCTTCGTTGTCTTCCAACTGCTGGTGGATGATGGAATAACAGAGCCGGAAGGGACCTTGGAGATCTTCTAGTCCAGCCCCCTGCTCAAGCAGGAGACCTTATACCATCACAGTCAAATGATTGTCCAGTCTCTTCTTAAAAGCCTCCAGGGATGGAGCGCCCACAACTTCTGGTAGCAAGCCGTTCCACTGATTAATTTTTCTTACTGTCAAGAATTTCCTCCGTGGTTCTAGGTTGACTCTCTCCTCTGTTAAGATTCCATCCGTTCTCGTCTTGTCTCTTGGTGCTTTGGAAAAGAGGTTGACCCCCTTTCTTGGGAATTGGTGAAGAAAACCTTCTAGGTGGCGACTCATCCACTATAGTCCACCCTATCCCATGTGTAGTCAATGATGGAGAGTTTGTACAACTTAATTTGTCAGCCTGCCAGGCTGTTTTTCAAGATGGAGGGGTGGACATCATGCCAAAGCCTTGACAGAAATCAACAGATTGTTCCCTACATTCTTGGACCAGCTTTTTTTCTTTCTTTCCCAAAAGTCAATTCAACAGCTCTAGATGATAACAGCTTGTTACCTAGGATACGTGGCCATGCAGTCTAAGCCACATCTCCGTTTCCAGAAAGAGTTCTTTGATTGCTAAACCAAGGTTGGAAACTGCTTTTGATGAGACAGGTTAACTTCAGGTCAGCGGTAACATCCCATTTGATGGGCAAACTCACACAGGCTGACAGCTTATGGCGTTAGTTACACGATTTATATTTATTTCACTTCAAGATGGCTTAAAGTGAGATTTTACAAATGCAAAGACAAATAATAATGCGAAGGGGGAAAAAAAGCTGTTTGATCAGCACGTGTAAAAACCTCAAAGCGCTTGCAACCAAATAAAACTGAATGCGATTAAGTGGTCCAATTTTCAGGGGTTAATTAGATCTTTTAATGATCAGTTGTGATAACTCTTAAGAGTCCCTGACAATTTGGAGGTATCCAAATGTAAGAAATAACTATGGTAGTGGAATGGGCGTGAATGCCTTAAAGGTCTCCAACGCTTATAGCGTCCATTGTGTGCCCTTTTTAAAAACATTAAATTAAATTAATACAAAATTTTAATCCACCTATCTACTCCTAGGCTACAAAGGGGGAACCTGGCAGTAAATAATTACAGTCTCAGAGCTGGTGTTTTGCTCTGGGCCAAGCAACTTCCTATGTAAATTGCCTTAATTAAAAGTTTAAAATGGGTCGGAGAATATGATGTCCGATATAGGGCCTGTTCTTGGCTTAGTATGTGATCAGAGTTTAGCCAGTTGTAACTCACTCAGCAGACTAGCATCGAACAAAGAAACAATGGTGCGGGATAATATCTGAGAATAGAGATATAGAATCAGGTTTTGTAGCCCAGCAATATCCTTCCAGGAACGCATGAAGAACGTCAACCAAACACTCACAGTGAGTGCACCTCAGATGTGTATACAAAGGAAACTTGTGAACACAAAGCAGAACGCTCTGAGCTCTCACCCCACGGCTTGGGAAAGAGAAAAGGATGCAGAAAAAGTTGTGGTAGGTGTCCCAAATGATG
>NW_015394980.1:0-11137 GCF_001527695.2 Protobothrops mucrosquamatus | reverse complement strand
TGAAACTCACTGGGAGATGCCCATTTATAACTGCTTGGTCTTCTAGGCCAGGGGTCTTCAAACCTGGCCCTTTTATGACTTGTGGACTTCAACTCCCAGAATTCCTCAGCCAGAAATTGTTCATCACAGACTTTCCTCAGGGTGCCTGGCTGAGGAATTCTGGGAGTTGAAGTCCACAAGTCATAAAAGGGCCAAGTTTGAAGAGCCCTGTTCTAGGCAGAAGGGGTGGTTGATCAAAGCAGTCAAGTGGAATTGACTCTCCCAGCACAGAGGCCGTAGTGACCGTTTGCCCAGGAAAGAAAGGGAAAGGACTTCTCATTCAGCTAGTCCTCAATTTTCAGCTGTAAGTTGCGACAGTCATAAACTGACTCATCATGTGACCAATTCAGTCTTATTACCTTTCTTTGCAGCAGTGGTTAAGTGAATGCTGCGGTCATTAAGTGAAACCATTGTTCACTAGGGGAACTTTTGTCAGAAACCAGAAGTAAATTGTAAAAAGTAGTCAGTCAAGATCACCTGATTGAGGGGTGCTACAACAGCCATAAAGGCAGGTTAGTTGCCAAGCACCCAAAATGTAGTTGTGTGACCACCGTGGTGGGGGCAGATGTTGTAACTTTGAATCCAGGTTTAAATCTCTTTTTCGGGGCCCATTGTAACTCTGAATGGTCACTAAGTGGCCGGTCATAAAACAAGGACTACCCATACATAAAAACCACATTCCCATCAATGTTATTAGTTAGATACTAATTGATTAAAGTTTCCTTAGTGGTGGCTCTGGCAGTACAGGCAATCCTCGATGTATGACCACAATTGAGCCCAAAATTTCTGCCACTAAGCGAGACATTCATTAGGTGCATTTTGCCTCATTTTACGACCTTTCTTCTCACAGTTGTTAAGTGAACCACAGCACTTGTTAAGTTAGTAACATGGTGGCTGAATGAACCTGGCTTCCCCATTGACTTGTCGGAAGGTCGCAAAAGGGAATCACGTCATTCCCAGGGACACTGCAACCGTCATAAGTATGAGTCAGTTGCCAAGCGTCTGAATTTTGATCATGTGACCTTGGGGAGGCTGCGATGGTCATAAGTGTGAAAAATTGTCATGTCACTTTTTTCAGCGCCGTTGTAACTTTGAGCAGTCGCTAAACGAACGGTTGCAAGTCGAGGTCTGCCTGTACACAATCATAGTATCTGGCTCAACAAATAAAGTGTTGAAAGTCCGTCACTCTTGCATTAACTGTTGCGTGGAAGAAATAAGCAGACGGTCACAGTAAACAAGTCAACCCAACTTTCTAGGCCAGGGGTAGGCAACCTTGGCTCTTTTATGACTCGTGGACTTCAACTCCCAGAATTCCTGAGCCAGCCATGCTGAGGGGAAAGGCAGAGGTTTCCAAGCTGAGCCATGCTGGTTCAGGAATTCTAGGAGTTGAAGTCCACGAGTCATAAAAGAGCCAAGGTTGCCTACCCCTGTATCTAGGCGCTAAGTGACTTGGATAATAACACTGATAGAAAAAGTGTCTTGATGCCTGGTCACCATGTATTTCTTTCAACCTGGTTTTAGTTCCCAAATGGGAGGAAGGTTGAGCCAAGCGACTCGTCTTCGGACAATCCTCGATGGTCAGCGGGAGACTCAGACATCTATGCCATCACCTATGAGAAACATCTGCACAGATATCTCGGCCCAACCATCTCGGCAGGTCAGGTAATAATAAGCCTCTTGCTATGGAATAACAGCTGGATCTGGATCTTGCGAGAAGAGCATTTCCTGTTCAGATCCCATCGTGGTGCCTGGTGCCCTGACAGGGTCTCTCACATGCACAGACTGTAATGGGGAATTTCCCTTCCATTTTATTTTCCAAATATGATTCCCCTATTTCTCATTCATTCTGTTTACAACACAGCTTCAAAAGCTCTCCTGATCCTACATGGAGAAACCAAGGGTTGGTTGATTTTTTTTTCTGGGTGAGATGTCTTTATGCCATGCCTGGTAAAGATGATGGCATTTTGCAGCATTATGCATTTGAAGGAGCCCAAATATTGCCTTAAATAGATTGCCGTTGACGCCGATGTTGTTTCCAATATGGTGGGCCAGTGATGGCGAACCTTTTAGAGACCGAGTGCCCCAAAACCAGCCCAGCCCCGCTCCACCCACCTGCCCCCACCCTGCTCCGCCCACCCTCAGGTCCATCCACGGCCCGCTGCAGATCGCCCAGGCAGCCCTGCAGCACCATGTTGGCCACACCCTCCGCCCACGCCCCGCATCATCTGCTGCCCAGGTGCCATGTGTTTGGCTGCGCTACTCCATGCAGGCTGCACCCGGGGGTGAATCTTCTCCAGGGGGCTGATGGTGTGGAGGGGGCTGCGGGGAGAGTCAGGGCTGGGGCGACGGCATGCGTGCCCACATAGAGGGCTCCAAGTGCCGCCTCTGGCACTCGTGCCATAGGTTTGCCACCACTGTAGTGGGCCCTTTGTGATGCTCTCCCCTTCCATCTTTCCTCACCTGGCCTCTTTTTCTCTTTCTCTTTTTCCTCCTTTCTTCCCCACTCCACGTCTGAATGACAAGCCTGCCTTTTAACTTAAATTGGTCTTGCCTTGGTTCACTGAGCCAATTACAAAATCTGAGGGCTAGGAATTTTAAAAAAACCTCGCTGAGAAATATTGCGACTTTCACAAAAACAATTTCAGCTCCCCATAAAATTACTCAATTTTTGCTGAGTAAAACGGACTTCGCCTCCAAACTTGCATCAATACCTGGGTACTCTCAGTGTTTGGTTGGTAGTAACTCAGACAGCTTTCCTCAGAGATTGCCTTCCTCCTCCACTTCTCCTGAAAAGAAGGGGAAGTCAAAACCGTGGAAGAAGAACAAAGTTTTTGTTTATATCTCCCCCTTCCAAACAGTTTGCTAATGACGTTATTATTTCTCTTTTCCCGGTTCTACCCAGCCTATTGGTATCGGGGAAGGCACTTCCTCTTCCCCAACTGTGCAACCTGGCACCAGGACAGTGCGGAATGCTACACAGGTCTGAAATGGTGAAGATCACAGCCAGCCAGACTTGATGGCTAAAATAGGACTTGTGAAGAAGACACCCAACTGGCTTTGGTCACTAAAATGAGACTTGTGAAGATGATACCCAGCTGGGTTTTGGTCACTGAAATGGAACTTGTGAAGAGGACAACCAGCCGCTTATGGTCACTAAAACGGGACTTGTGAAGATCACACCCAGCTGGCTATGGGACTTGTGAAGATGACACCCAGCCAATTGTGGTCACTGAAATGGAACTTGTGAAGATGACACCCAGCCGGTTATGGTCACTAAAATGGAACTTGTGAAGATGACACCCAGCCAAATATAGTCATTGAACTGGGGTGCTGAGATCCTGAAATGGATTTGTGCCTTCTTCTCGTAGCTTCCTTAGACACCGACAGATGGATCTCATCAGTATGAGACGTGAACGTCAACATTGTTGGCTAGAAATCTCCCTCATCTAGGTAAGAACCAGCAACCTCGTCGTCCAAGAAGCTATATTCTGCACCATCAAAATTTAGACAATTATTTTTTTGGATACTGAGATTTCCAATACTGAGATTTGGAGCAGAGCACACCACAATGCAACCTGATTTGCTGGCCTCCAATAAGTCTTCTAGAGAGCTGCTGAAGGGATGGCATGTTAGAATCCCCAAACTCGCTTTGCAGCCAAGGACAACGGACAATGTAAGCGAGACCATAGATCTTGTGCTTGGATAGAGTAGCAGGTAGGGAAGGATATGACTACAGTTGGATTGAGATGAGCCTTATTTTTCCAAAACTGTTTTAACACACGAAGCTGCTTATATTCTGAGGCTGCACACCTGCCAAAGCTCTCCATTCTGTTATCAAAAGCCCAGCATTGGGAGCCTTGCCCAGTTTCTGTCTTGGACTCCAGTCAAGATCCCCTGCTTGGATACAAAGGGAAACGATGGTGCTTTTAGAGCAGAAAAAGGTATATCTTCCTGGCTTTTGGTTAATTTGGAGTCCGTTCTTCAGTTCTGTGTGAATGTGCTGGCTGGGGAATTCTGGGAGTTGAAGTCCACACTGCTTAAAGTGGCCAAGGTTGAGAAATACTGCTAAGATTACCACATGGTCTGGGTGGAGGGGTTTCCATGAATCCTTGCAGCCCCACTCGACCCCCTCCAATGGCACCAAAGTGGGATCCCCAGTCTTCAATATAAGGAGAAAAGAAATTCTGGGATGGAGGGGTGGTGGTTGGAGCAGGAAAGGAAGAGAGGGTGCCATTGATTAACCCTTTCCAACCTGTCACATTCTTTGCCTAACCAGCCAGTAATTCAGATAGATCTGGGCAAAGTAGCTTGCCCAGATTTAACACAGAGCCCCCCAATCTTTGGGGCACCAGGGATCGGTTACGTGGAGAGATGTTTTTCCATGAACCTAAAGGGGCGTGGTTTTGTGTGCTGCCTGCATCCTGTGGATGGGGCTTTCCTTGTTTGTGCGACCCAGGTACTGGCATGCTGTGGTCTGGTACCGGTCCAGAGCCCGGGGGGTTGGGAACCTCTGATTTAACAGACATTCTGAACAGATAAAGAGATGGCGGTGCTTCCTGCTTTGGGGCTGAGTTGAAGAAGGCAACACTGCCTCCTAGAGAGAGTAAGAAAAGATTGCAACTCCCTTGTCTGGGATAGGTTTCAACAACCTGGAATTGTTGAAAAAAGACACGCTGGTTTTGATGTAAGGGGAGCTGATGTCCTCTAGTTCAGTGATGGTGACCAAGTGCCCCAAAACTGCCCGACCCCACCCCAGCCCCACCCTGTGCCCCGCCCCCCACTGTCCCCGCTCCACTCTTGCCCCACCCCCACCCACCTGCAGGGCCACCCACCACCTCCACGGCCCACCGCAGATTGCCCAGGTGGCCCAGCAGTGCCATGGCAGCCACACATTCCACCCGTGCTCCACAGCATCATCTGTTTGCGATGGGGCGCAAGGGTGGAGTCTTGTCCCCACAGCCCGGCTGCTATGTCCTTGGCTGCGCTGCTCCAGGCGGGCCGTGCCTGGGGGCAACTGTCCTCTGGGGGGGCTGCTGGTGTGGAGGGGGCCACGGGAGGAGGCGGGGCTGGGGCGACGGCATGTGTGTCCCACAGAAAGGGCTCCAAGTGCCGCCTCTGGCACTCATGCCATAGGTTCTTAGAAAGGATTCTGGAATTCTTGGTGTTTGGTCAATATATCTCTGAGGGCTCTAGAACAGGCATAGGTGTTTTGTGCAGTATGTGATGGTGTGCGTGGAAATGGGCGTGCTCCACTTAATCATCTGCAAGACTCTTCTTTTCGTCTCATAACATTTTCTGCAGCAATGATAGCTTTCGTGGTATCAGAGGAAGACATTCTCAGGGTTGAGAAGAAGACGGAGGGATCCTAAGGTCATTCATGTTGGTTTTGCTCAATGAGAATGCAGAGTCTTTCTCCCCATCTCCTTTTCGTTATTATCTTCAGCTTTTTCTTGGTCAACTGATCAGAAGTTTCCAAAAATGCACACAAAGAAGAACCTCGGTAGTTTTTTGAAAAAAAAAACAACAACAACCAAACAAACCCACAAGAATGACTGAGAATGTGTTGGGTTACCGTTCTGTAAAACTGACACAAAATCCCCTTATAGCTGGCACAAAGGAGGCTATAGTTGCAAGAAAATTAAAACTGTGTTAATATATAACACAGTTTTAATTTTCTTAGTAATACTACAGTTCCCTTGTGCCAGCATTAACGCGAGTACTTATTTGCTTCTGAAGAGAAATATGGAAGACCTTTATTGAATTTGCTCTGCAGTGGTGTAATTAAGGGGGAATAAAAGCAAAACAAAAACAAAACTGGGAACCAAAAACAATGTAGTATGAAAGTTTGAAGGTAAAATATTCAATGGAGGTTCTCAGGAAAGCAGCTAAGAAGAAAAATCAGCTCAGGAATGGGAACAGAGTCAGGATTATCCCAGATTAGATGCAAGAACCAAATGGATCAAATACGATCAAGATGCTTATTGGCAGGGTGGAAAATGAAAGCTTCGGATGCTGCAGATTTCAAAATGGAAATAGTTTGGGGTCTTTTAGGGTCCAACAGAAGGACCAGGGCCCATCAGAAGTACAGATACTCAACTTACAATCACAAGTTGCAACCTTTGTAAATACCTGTTGATTGCCAGGTGCTTCAATTCTGGGACTTGAAGTCCACACAGCTTAAAGTTGCTGACTAGTCTACCAAATAAAATAGCTCCCAGCAATGAAGGGAACATACACAGAGAGAGAGAGAAGAAAAAAGCAAATGGAAAGTTCAGATCCGTAATTCAGTTTAACCATCTTGACTTGGAAGTAAATCTCCAATAAACCTATTTAAGTCTAGCAGCATTATTGGTGGGGAAGCTCCATGACTCTCTGGTTACGTTATTTGTTGCATTAAAACTTTATCATGACCCAACGGCAATTCAATTCCTGGAGAAATGGGGTCCTTTAAGATGACAGTGTTGCAAATAGTATTACAAACTGAGCAGAACCCGACCATTTGAATGAAGGTGCAAACTAACGTTCGGCTAATTTTCACTTGTCCTAAATTTTCCAAAGATGTTTTCATCTATTTTTTTTAAAAAACACACCAAAGTGTGCATATTTTTAGAAAGATACTTAATGAATTTTGTATTGGGAGGGGAAATAAAATATATTTTAATATATTCATTTTTGTATGGATTTTTTTTTTAAAAAAGTGAAGATTAATGGGGAAGGGAGGCATGACAGAAAGAATAGATTGCATGGACATGGTGACAAAGGAAGGTGGCCAGCAGGTTATCAGCCATTGTTGTGTCCCTGGGTCTAGGACATGGGTAAGCAACCTTGGCTCTTTTATGACTTGTGGACTTCAACTCCCAGAATTCCTGAGCCAGCCATGCTGAGGGAAAAGGGAGAGGTTTCCATGCTGAGCCATGCTGGCTCAGGAATTCTGGGAGTTGAAGTCCACGAGTCATAAAAGACCCAGGGTTGCCTATCCCTGGTCTAGGACAACTCGCCGTGGCCAACTTGTCACAGCTATCTTGTGGCCAACTCACCATAGCCATGTGGCCACGGCTAATCCAGCGTGGCCATCTTGCCATGGTCAACTTGCCGTGAGACAAATCACTGTGACCAACTTACCACGGGACAACTCTCTGTGGGAAAATCCACGTGAGGCAATCAATGTTATCTGCCACTATTTCTTCTACACTATTTCCATTTTTTGTGGCAGATAATATTCATCACACTGAGTTATCCCGTGTGGAATTATCCCACAGCGATTTGGCTGCAGAACCTGGCCGTGGTGAAATGGCCACAGAGAGCTGGCCACAAAGAGTTGCCCCATTTTGTGTCAAATTACTCCAAATTCCAGGCAATAATGCATTTATCTCGAATAGGAATGGACACTTAAGATTCAACACCATCACCAAAGTCCTTGTTTGGAGAAGATTGTGGGTGGGGTGGACACTCTGTCAAAGGAAGAATACAATTCAAGGTGTACAATACCTCCATGCATGCCTATACTTACATCTGTGCAATTGCACAGGTAATCCTCTACTTACGACCACATAAGGGAACAGAATTTCTGTTGCTAAGTGAGTTGAAACTGATTTTATAACCTTTTTCTGCCACAGCCGTTAAGCAAATCACACAGTCCTTAGACCCGCTGTAACTTTGGTCATTAAGGGATCAATTATAGCTATATTTCGAAAGGGCCTTCTTCATAACTGAATCACCTTCCTTATGTCTGGAAGACCCATCAGGGACTGGCAACTCAAAGTGGTGGGATGGGAAAAGAGGTCACCACCACAAGGAGAAAGTTTTAAGAGCCCTATGCAACCTTTGGATCTTTCTCAATTTCTCTCACTATTTAGAGTAGAATATAATAATAACAGTTTGGGAAGGGATCTTGGAAATCTTCTATTCCAACCCCTGCTCAAGCAGGAGACCCTATATCTTTTCAGACAAATGCTTGTCCAATTTCTTCTTCAAAGCCTCCAGTGATGGAGCACCCACAACTTCTGGAGGCAAGCCGTTCCACTGATTAATTGTTCTCACTGAAAGGAAATGTCTCCTTAGTTCTAGGTTGCTTCTCTCCTTGATTACTTTCCATCCGTTGCTTCCATCTATGCAACCTGAGTTTTTTTCTCTTTCCTGTCTTTTGGCATCAGTTCTATTTATCTTCCTGCCCACATACACACAACACAATTTATAGGCCACAGTGGGTGTACCAGACCAACCAGAACAACAGCACAGGGCTGTGGGCCCAAATGCTGGTGCAGGATGCTCTCTTCTCAGGAGATAGTGACCTATTGTTTGGTCCTACCCCCCCTTCCTCCCCCTCCCCAAAATATGAGCCTTTTGGTATTTAGCCCTGCTAATCTGGCCTGATGGCTGTCTCCCTTCTGGCTCGTCAGTCATTTTTGTTGCTTTTAAACGGGAACCGAGATGAAAGCTAAATGAATGTCTGCTCCATGATGGGCAATTGCTCTGATTGCAGGCAGCCCAGGGGGTTAAAAAAAGAGACAGAAAAAGAGAAAAACAGGTCCAGCTGGACGTAAGTTGAGGGAAAGCTGCAGGAAGACTGATAGGAATTCTTCTGTTCTGGAGACGAGCAGATAACTTAGTGCAGGGCTTCCCAAACTTTTTCCTTCATTAACCCAAAACTGCTTATCAGAAAGTCTCATAGACTGTTAAGTCCTTTCCTTCAGCACTGTTGTAACTTGAGGAGTGTTACACAAACATTATCACTGAGTAAGCTTTCTGTCATTTCAACAAGACGGGGGGAGGTCAACCTGTCTTCCAAAGCACCTGAAGACAGGACAAGAAGCAAAGGATGGAAACTAATCAAGGAGAAAAGCAACCTAGAACTAAGGGGAAATTTCCTGACAATACAAACGTGATTTGCCTTCAGAAATTGCGGGTCCCCATCACTGTGGAGGTTTTTAAGAAGAGATTGGGCAACTATTTGTCTGAAGTGGTACAGGCTCTCCAGAGCAGGGGGTTGGATTAGAAGACCTCCAAGGTCCCTTCCAACTCTTTTATTCCGTGAATTCTATAATTTGGTCTATCTTCTTAATAAAAATACCTTGGGAGATTTTCAAATATATTTTAGTACACATGGCAATCTTTAAGTCAATGTAATTGTCCCCATTGTGATGGGTAATAGGCAGTGGTGGGATTCAAATAGGGGAACAACCGGTTCTCTGTTTGGATGCCACTTCCGGAAGTCCATTTTGGGCCTGGGCAACAAAAAATTAGCTGCCGGTTCTGCTGAAGCAGTGCGAACTGGCTGAATCCCACCACAGGAAGGGAGGGAGGGAGGGAGGGAGGGAGGGAGGGAGGAAGGAAGGAAGGAAGGAAGGAAGGAAGGAAGGAAGGAAGGAGTGGTGGGATTCAAATATGTGAACAACTGGTTCTCTGTGTGGATGCCGCTTCCAGAAGTCCATTCTGGGCCTGGGCAACAAAAAATTAGCTACCGGTTCTGCCGAACTGGTACGAACTGGCTGAATCCCACCACTGGTAATAGGTACATATGGCATTACCCCCAAAAAACCACATTTACCCAATTTGGGGTAATTTATCTAGATTTGGGAAGCATTGATTTAGTGGAAGAGGGAAAGGTGGGGCTTCAAATTCAACCTGCAACGTATCAGGAACCACAACTGGAAGTGGCCTTCTCCATCTGAAGATATTTGTAAGCTGGAAAGTTCACCTTGCTTTGTTCTAGGACGGTGTTGAGAATTGTTGTTAAGAAGGGTCCTGACACTTTCCTTTTAAAGACTTAGTGGCTTTCATGATCCAAACTGCATCCATTTCCATCTGTCCTGTTTGCCATCATTTGCTCCCTAGAGACTAAAATGGACGTTCTGAAACTTGAGCTGGCTACGAACAAGGAGTGTATATCGGAGGTGGTGGCCCTTTGAGAGCTGTATGCAACAAAATTTCATTTTGATGTATGCCGATTGGTGTACATTCAAAGTGACAATAAAGTTGTTGTTGTTGTTGTTGTTATTATTATTATTATTATTATTATTATTATTATTATTATTATTATTATTATTATTATTATTATTATGGATCATCGCACAGTCAGCCAGATGTTCAGACTGGATTTGGCATTTTTGTCTACCTATCGAGTCCTTACCAAGGACCCGGGATAGGCAGATGTGGATGTTTGATGGTATTACAGATATCGTCGCAGGATGGAAGCAGTTCCTGGTAAGGCCACCTTTTGCAATTGACTAATGGCGAATTTGTCAATGCCGACGGTGTTTAAGTGGTGCTCCAGTTGTTTTGGGATTGCACCCAAGGCACCTATTACTATTGGTACTACCCTTGCTTGCTTTTGCCACAGTTTTTCTATTTCTATTTGTAGGTCTTTGTATTTTGTTATCTTCTCCAGTTCTTTCTCATCTATTCTGCTGTCTTCAGTATTATTATTATTATTGTTATTGTTATTGTTATTGTTATTGTTATTGTTATTGTTATTGTTATTGTTATTGTTATTGTTGTTATTGTTATTGTTATTGTTATTGTTATTGTTATTGTTATTATTATTGTTGTTGTTGTTGCTGCTGCTGCTGTTATTGTTGTTATCGTTGTTGTTATATTATACATCCCTCCAAAGCCGATGTCCACAGGAAGATAATAAATCTGGCCTTTGTCGAAGTTTGATCATTGGGGTGTATGATCATAAATCTCTCTGGGCTTTCTATGTAGCCAGCATTGACATAAAATAGCAGAGTACATCTGTTTTCCTCTGTCTATAGATGCAAAAAGTTGGAAAAGACCTGTGTTTTGCACAGCGCAGTGTTTGCTCTTTTAGACATCACTGGTGAAAGATTTCCTCCAATTGCTTCGCAGGCAAAGATGATTCTTGAAAACATTATGAATAAAAAAAAGGGGGGGGGGGGAAAGGTTGATTTTTTTTTTGCCAGCTTTAAATTGGCAGTAAATGAAAATAGTTAATCTGTGAGTATGTCTGTGTATCCTTGTATGTGGTGCAGGAATTTAATCTTCTTCTACTGATTCAACAAGATTGGATAATAAATTACATCCCAAGATTAATCCTTCGCCCTGCAAAACCCATTTTGCTAATGTCCTGTCAAGGGGA
>NW_015394979.1:18115-22514 GCF_001527695.2 Protobothrops mucrosquamatus | reverse complement strand
CTTTGGATTTCATTCATTCTCAGAAGCCTGTCCTGGACGTGGTTTGACTGGATGACCTTGGATATTTGCCAGCCCTGTCTTTTAAATCAGTTGCTGCTTCCTCTCTCTTAACTTGCCTAATAAACATAATAGATCTGTTTCAAATGAAGCATGCTTTTTCTGACCTTTTAAACAAATGTACTGGCTTTTTTTAAAAAAAAGATAATAATTTGTTTTCAGTAACAATCTGACACGTAAACTCAGGAATAAGAATCCTGCCAAATTTTATAGAGCTAGCTTGCTGTGCAGGATAATGGATCTTTTTTCCCCCTCCCCAAACAGTTAGAAAGAAGCCCTGTTCATGGTTGACAGCAGTAGAATTGACATTTTATTTATTTATTAACCAAATTTACATAGCTGCCCATTTCATAGAAAGCAACTCTGGGCAGCGTACAACAATTCAATAAAACAATAAAAAAAAGTTGTTTCACCAATTGTTTTAATTTTTTTTTTCTTCCTGCAGATATTTTACTAGGTGTTTGGCTGCATGTGAGTTACCAAGATTCTGTTTGATTGTCGCCAATTCACCTCCAATTAATTAATTAAATGGGTCTGCAATGGTATTTATCTCATACGGCAAAAACTGGTGACAGATACTCGTCTTACGGCCAGGGATACTTACAACTCTGTTCTGAAGTTCCAATGGCTGAGGTTCCCCTTGCAGTCATGTGACCACATTTTGGACGCTAAGCAACTGGTCTAGGTTTATGGCGGTTTGAAGGGTCCAGCAGTCACACGATGCATTTACTTCTGGTTTTTCAGCAAAACTGGGCGATCGTGAACACTGGCTTCACTTAACGACCACCGCGTTCACTTAATGATCACCATAAGAAAAGATTGTAAAATCAGGTTGCTCATATGAGTGACCCGCTTTACGATCCTCCCAACTCCAGTATAGTCGTAACTTGAAGATTCCCTGTTCAATCCCTAGCTCAGTTCTGCAAGACCTCAGCAGCCAAGCATCAAGCTATGGATTGAATCCATAGCTCGGTACTCGGCTGCTTAGGCCTTCTGGAAAGGCCTGACTGCAAAACGCAGGCCCGAATGCAGCTGCAGAACTTCAGGCCCAGGAGAAGTGGACCAGCTGGGTGGGGCTGTTGGTGCCGGAGGTGAGGTAAGGCTTACCCTGAAAATAAAACCTGGCGCCTCTTTTGGAGGCAAAAAAAAATAAAAAATAAGACCTGGTCTTATTTTCGGGGAAAGACAGTAGCACTCTACGATGGCAAAAAAAAATCAGAAGCTATCTGATTCCTTAGGTTTTCTTCTGTAACTAGTGATTGTTAAGCAAGAAACATGGTTTGGGGTCATACTATCCTTTGCATATCAACCCATGGTACTCTACTCAATATTTGGGATTCTGGAACTCATCCAGGGGTGATGATAAAATTTTTCTGAGAGCAGTTTGTACATGGAATATCTTTCTTTTGAGGACCTTTTTCCTGTGACATCAGCCATAATGCTGATGTTCTTAATTGGAGTAAGGGTGGAGCAGATGACATTTCCCAAATATTTTATTAAACAGAGCTGCTTCACTAAAATGTCTCTTTACTATGTTACATGTTGGGTTGCCAAGTGATCTGAAAAAAATAATAATATTGTCCAGATTGTTCTTACCACCTTTGGCAGAAGAGGCCAACAGAAACCAGCAGATGATTCTTGATGTACAAAAACAGCAGGTAGATTTTTTCAGAGTATGGAGATGAGGAATATTACTGCTATCTACAAATCCAGTTAATATTTAAGCTGCGGCCTATAAAAGAAATTTATTAATTAGCTTTTTTGGTAAATGCCTGGCCAAAAAATAGCCTTTCATGCATGTTAATTATCGAGCTTAAATATAAAGATGCATAATTGTTAACCCCTTATAAGATAGACCAGTTCAGGAAACCGCCTCCATGGGAAGACTAGAACTGCAGGTAATCCTCGATTTACAATCACAACTGAGCCCAAAATTTATTTTACTAAGTAAGAAATTTGTTAAGTGAGTTTTGCCCCATTTTACGACTTTTCTTGCGACAGTTGTTAAGTGAATCACCACACTTGTTAAATTAATAACACGGTTGTTAAGTGAATCTTGCTTCCCCCATTGACTTTGCTTGTCGGATGGTTGCAAAACGAGATCACATGTCCCAGGGACACTGCAAGCGTCATAAAAGTTACCAAGCATCCGGATTTTCATTATGTGACCATAGGGATGGTGCAACGGTCATAAGTGCGAAAAATGGTCGAGAGTCACTCCAGTCTTAAGTCTTCAGTGCAGTTGTGACTTTGGATGGTCATTAAACGAACTATTGTAAGTTGAGGACTACTTGTATTTAGACAGTGTGCTAAGAGAATTTTGCAGTCTGCATGTTGTAATCTGGATTTTTCCTTCCTTTCCTCTTGAATCACAAGACATTGAAGAATAGAATAGAATAGAATAGAATAGAATCTGGAAGGGACCCTGGAGGTCTTCTAGTCCAGCCCCCTGCTCAAGCAGGAGAATCTATATCAGTGATGGCAAACCTTTTAGAGACCGAGTGCCCAAACTGCAACCCAAAACCCACTTATGTATCGTCGGGTGCCGGGTGGGTGTGGCCCATTGGGTGGGCATGGCCCATTGGGTGGGCGTGGCTGCGGTGGTAACAGTAGACTGGATGGGACTAAAAAGTTCAATCAATCAATCCCAACTTTGCAAGATCTTTTTTTTCCCACGAGAAGTTGAAATTGACTGATTGATTGAACCTTTTTTTTTTTTTTGCATACAGCAGCGGAGGCCTAAAGCGAAAAGTTTTTATAAAACCCAGCTGAAGGCCTAGGACTAGGGCGACGGTGCACGTGCCCACAGAGAGGGCTCTGAGTGCTGCCTCTCACACCCGTGCCATAGGTTCGCCACCACTGATCTATACCATCTCAGACAGGTGAACGTCTAGCCTTTTCTTAAAAATCTCCAGTGATGGAGTGCCCATGATTTCTGAAGGCCAGATGTTCCACTGGTTGATTGTCCTCAGAGTCAGGAGGTTTCTCCTTAATTCCAGGTTGCTTCTCTCTTTGATCAATTTCCAACTGTTGTTTCTCATCCTTCCCTCTGGTGCTCTGGTGAACAACCTGGCCCCCTCTGCCTTGTGGCAGCCCCTCAGATACTGGAACACTGTTATTGTGTCTCCCCTATTTCTTCTTTTGTTTAGACTAGCCAAACCCAGTCCCGCAGCCATTCTTCGCATGTTTTAGTCTCCAGGCCTTGGATCATCTTAGTTGCTCTTCTCTGAATTTTTTCCAAACTCTCAATATCTTTTTTGTGATATGGTGACCAAATTTGGCTGCAGTATTCCAGGTGTGGTCTTACTAGGGTTTTATAAAGCAGTACTAATACTTCGCGTGATCTTGATTCTATGCCTCTGTTTATACAACCCAGGATTGTATTAGCTTTTTTGGTTGCTGCTGCATGCTGCTGGCTCATCCATATTCTCTCTGCCCACCCTTCTGTCACCTGTCCAAGGCTTAATGCATCTTAACAGCTTCTGGATGCCTTCTCCAAGGTTTATTTCCATGTCTCCCTAAGCCACGGTCTATTTGCTTAGAATGCCAGAAGTCCAATGATATCATTGCAAGCAAAGTTTTTCCTTTTTGAGCTGTCCCAAAGGCCCATCCTTTTTGTACATGACAACAAAAGGTACAAGGAAGAGTTCAGCCATAATATTTGTGCCTAACATCTCATTAATTTTGTAACCCACTCTGTGGAGGCCCCTGCATTCAAATCCAATGCTTTTCTTTATCCATTTTCCTCCTTTCCTCAAATCAGATGGAGCCACCCATAACCAAGAGCCTAAAAACTGTTCCATCAGAAGACAATGGAGCTGCACCTGTCTAACTCATTTCCTGGAAAGAACACAGAGTGAGGGCCCCGTGACTCGCTCTACGAAATGCCATTTGGATTTTCCAGCAGGGTACCGAAACCTGTAGACCTCCTTTTGCTATCTTCATGTGGCCAGAGATAGATAGATAGATAGATAGATAGATAGATAGATAGATAGATAGATAGATAGATAGATAGATAGATAGATAGATAGATAGATAGATAGATAGACAGACAGACAGACAGACAGATAAAGGGAGGGAGAGATACATACAGAGAGATATAGATAGATAGATAGATAGATAGATAGATAGATAGATAGATAGATAGATAGATAGATAGATAGATAGATAGATAGACAGACAGACAGACAGACAGACAGACAGACAGACAGACAGACAGACAGACAGACAGACAGAGATAAAGGGAGGGAGAGATACATACAGAGAGATATAGATAGATAGATAGATAGATAGATAGATAGATAGATAGATAGATAGATAGATAGATAGATAGATAGATAGA
>NW_015394979.1:15359-17402 GCF_001527695.2 Protobothrops mucrosquamatus | reverse complement strand
AGACAGACAGACAGACAGACAGACAGACAGACAGACAGACAGACAGAGATAAAGGGAGGGAGAGATACATACAGAGAGATATAGATAGATAGATAGATAGATAGATAGATAGATAGATAGATAGATAGATAGATAGATAGATAGATAGATAGACAGACAGATAGACAGACAGACAGACAGACAAGGTAGATAAAGCAGATAGGTAGGCAAATAGATAGGCAGAGATAGAGGGAGGGACTGAGAGAGAGATAAGTAGGTAAACGGGTAGCTAGACAGACAGAGATGATAAGGCAGATAGATAATAGATAGACAGACAGATAAATAAATAGATAAGGCAGATAGGCCAGCAGACAGACAGACAGATAAATTGTTCTACTTCTGGCCTCTTTCTAATAAATAAGCAACCATGCTTCTCATGCTATTCTGGCCTACGCCCAATAAATGAATAAATAGCTAAATATGCTATTCATGCTACTTCTGGCCTACTTCCAATCAATCAAACACTCAATCACTCAATCTGCTGCCTACTTCACTTCATTTCCCACTGGCACTTTGGGGCCCAGGTTAAACGGCCAGCATCCTCAACTTGCTTTTGCCTTTCCGACATCCCAACCTGTCCTGGAAAAAATAAAAACCCCTGCCTCTCAGTGCCGAGAACGGACTCTCTGCAACCCCCCACGGTCCTTACAGGATGAAGACCAACCGGTGATGCTCCAGATTCGGTCAAGGACCCCTTTCCCTTCATCCTGCTTCCCGCCCCCCTCCCCCCAGGCCAAGACCGATGAGGAACAGGAGATGCTCTCCCAACCGCAGGCGTTGAAGTCAGAACTCCTCCATCTCCTTCCAAATCAGGGACCCGGCTGATCCTCACTGATCCATGGGGAGGGGGGCCGCGTTAGCAGCGCCCTTTGCAGATGTTGCGACCTGGGTGGAAACTAGATCTCCCTCCCCCCCCCCACGCCTCTTTTTCTTCTCCCTCCCTTCTCCCCCCACCCGGAATTTTTTCCAGGCTCGGGTTAACGTCCTCCCGGAGCGCGCAGGTAGATTCCCACCGTCCTCCTGGCCTCGGTCGCCGGTTCCCAAAGAGGGACGGGGGGGCGGCGAGGGACAGAAGGCGGGGATTGCGGGAGGAGGAGGAGGAGGAGGCGCCCTCCGGCTGCCAGCGCCAGTCTTCGGGTTGCAAAGACCGGCGGCCGATCTGCTTCCTGGGGTTTCCTTTCGCTTTCCCAGGGTCGCCTGTCTTAAGGCTGCTGCGCTCTGGGCGCGCTCTTGGCGATCCGGGTAAAGGAAAAGCGCTCAGGAACGGAAGTAAGACCCTTGCTTTGTCTGGGGCTTTTGTGTGTGTGTGGGGGGGGTTTGCTTTGCAGAAGACTCCCCCCCTTCCTTTGAGCCTGGTGTCCCCTCCCCTCCTCGCGCTGGGAAAGACCCTCATCCCATCCCATCCCACCCCATCCTTTGGCTTGGCCTCCTGCTCTTTTTACCTCTCTTGCCTTTCCTCTCCAAACCGCGCAGGTGGCCGGATCTCCTCCAGGAAGGACCCATTCATGATGCTGAAGTCCTTGAGAAGCAGGGGCGTTTTGGGCAGCCTCTTTCGACTGCTGGGGGTCCAGGTTGGCAGTTTGCCCCCCGTCAGGTCCAGCTCTTCGGGAGAGGGCCCTCCTTCCGCCACCAGAGCGACGGGGATGAAGAAGCGGGGCTACGATGTCACCAGGAATCCCCATCTCAACAAGGTTGGGACCAAACTCCGTGGTTATGATCTATGAGCTTCATTAAATGTCTATGGAGTTTCTCAGTCGTCCAGGTCATGGTGGTCCCAGAGGTCCTTTTTTTTTTCTTTTTTTTTTCCAGGAGGCCACCGGACTTCCTTGGTTTTTTTTTGAAGACGTTTCGCTTCTCATCCAAGAAGCTTCTTCAGCTCTGGCTGGATGGTGGGGAAGCTTCCAAGAAGGCTCCCACGCCCATTTGCACTACTCAGGTGACCCTGACGACACAGATAAATGGAATAAGAATAGAATATTAACTTTACTGTCACTTTGAATGACC